>NW_020799091.1:39896717-40020288 GCF_003259725.1 Athene cunicularia
AAATATTAAAAAAATATTGCATATAATGAAAAACATGCAAAGTGGAAGCAGAAGTGACTGTGCCAAACCTGAGGAAATCTAGCTGTAAGTCACTAAGTCTGATGCAGAAAACAGGACAACAGTAATGTCACGTTTGCTTCAGACATGAGTTCGCTATCTAATTTTTAAGAATGATCCTTGAATGATGTGTCCAGAAAAGAATGAAATAATAATTGGAAAGAAATAATTCTGTAACGCTTCAGTTCCCTTATTCAAAATCAAGGAATGGAAAAACATGACATAGAGAAATCTTCTGATTGTTACTTCAGAATAATCTTTGCTTGGATTAATTAAATTCCTGTGTCAAAGATGTAGCTAAGAAAATTTTACTCAGGAGTTCAGTAGAGAATTGTGTGTGTGTGTGTGTATATATGTATGTAAAAGCTACAGTGCAAATGGAAGAACAAAAAATGTTTAGTGTGCTTTTATTTATCACACAAAAGCTCTTCGCAGAATTGGTGGGAAGGACCGTTGGAAATTATTGCTAGTAACATATGGAATAATTTATTCAGTAAAGTTCATCTAGTTGATCTGCTTGTCCATCCATTATAGCCTGGTAGCTAGAATAGGAAAAGGTAAAACAGGTAATGTCTCTTTTTTTAATATATAGTTTAGTGCACTATTTAAATCTATTTTCATGTATGCCTTTAGGAATATAGATATATATGTGAAAACACACTTTATTATACGTAGCCTACTGTGTGGCATTTGTTATTTGCTACCACGTAAACTTCACATGACTGATTTTCCAGTTTGGGAGTTCTTGTTCATCCATTCAGGATCTTCAAATTTACAATAAACAGGGGCATTAATTGGATTTATTTCTGGTTTCAGCAGCATGGAAAAAGTTATCAACCTCCTTCTGATAAACTGTGTTACATAACATAATCACTAACCACTATTTGCATGTAGCTGTACCTACACAGGAATTATCAGGCTACATGGTATGGCTTTGGATAATAAAATCAGCTTCGTGCTGTTTCAACAGCAGGTTGAGAAAGTCTTGCTGAAATTTGCTTAAAGTCTTCAAATAAAAAAAATGGTGAAAATTTGGACAATCATAGCTTCACTTTATGCAGACAATAGACAAAACAGGAATCATATCACATGAAGAAACTCTGTCACATCCTTTTAAATTGTTTTACTGGCAGATAGTGTTCTGTCACATGAAGAAAGATCTAATAAAATGGAAATAAATTAACCCAAACCAATGAAGAAACCCTAAAATAAATCTGTAAAAGGACAATTCTTAGATGAACAGATATGTTGTCTTCTTTGTGTGAAAATAATCCTGGTAAATTATGTATTTATAATCACATGAAAACTAATAATCAAAATTAAAGTTGAAGAAGTTGAGAAGTTGTGGATTGTCTTCCTTGACAGCAATGGATAACAAGAAGATTCTTCAGTGATGTGTGTGTCAGATATACTTTTATGTATATTAGCACATATTCTGGTCAACTTTAGCAAGGAAGGAAATGTAAGTAATTGTCTCCTTTGGAAAGATTGACAGCTACAGCCCATTTTTCAATTTCCAAATACAGAAAAAAAAAAATATTACTGTAAGATTAGCAAAAACTATAATGACAAAAATTATGATTTACTTCTATTAAGTTGCCTAGAGGTTAGCTGGATCACCAACACTGGAATAACATAACCAAAGAACTAAAAAGTCATTCAACTTACTGTCATGAAGGAAATTGGGAACTGCTTAATAAGTCATTCATTGTGTAGAGACTATTATATAATTCAAACAGTAAGGCCACAGGGGCAAGCCTACTAATTAGCTATCAGTTTTCCTGCAGTACTTTAAGTTAAAGTGTTATTTTTCTTCAGTTTTCATCAGGAACAGACATAAGCTAGAGATGTTTTACTTTGATAAAGGCAAGATACTCAATATCCTCTGTCAGGAAGCCTGTTTTATTCCTGATTGTTGCAATGAGCTGTATTACTGAGGAAATGTTCTGTCCTTACACATTTGTAGATAGATGGCTTTAAATAACAACAAGCTATCTGAGTGAAAGGTTAACAGAATTGTGCTTTCTGTGTAATAGATAGTGAGATTCTCATTTTCTTAGTAAACGTTTCAGAAAGATGTCTATCTACCAAGATAAAGCTTCATCTGGTCTCTTAGGAGTAAGAGAAATTTAAAGGAGTTATGTGGATTAATTATGAAGAAAACGCTCCTTTGGCTGATGAAAAATTAAGATGAGAAAAAGAAAAAACCTGAAAAAATCAAGAATGTAATTTATATCCATTTTGCTTAAGTCACTTTAAGTTTAGATGAGGTATCTGAATGTTTCTGCTTAGCTGTATTGACTGGATTTCAGAAAACACTAAATAAGTTTATGCATATGCTGTGTGGTGCTTTTTTTTTTTTTTTTTTTTTTTTTTTTTTTTTTTAAGGGAAGGTAAACCCCACAAGTTTTCCATCCACAAGTTTTCCTGCTGCTCATATATTAAATGGGAAAAAGAAGGAGATTTTTATCTTGACAGTATGTACACTTTGCTTGACACATTTCTGGTAGAAGCAGTGGCTGCTTCTCACCAAATAAAATTGTCCAAGGACAAAAAAAATCAGAAATCCCTCTGCAATGGGGAAAGCAATATGGGAGAGAAAAAATGTATTCATTCAAACTGCGATACCTACAAACTCTCCTCTCTTCTGTGAAACCCAACACTCTTTCATTCCAAAATACATTGCTTCTCCTGAGACTTAAAGGAGTATATTATGTTAATTTTCATAGTATAAACAGCTCACTGAATCAGTATGGGTGAGAATCAGGTCAAAGTTAAAAAACATTACACATCTAAGGTAGAAGATCAATTAAGTTACTCAAATGTAGATGTCTAGCAGTATTTGAGACGCCTGAGGGTAGCAGAGACATCCTGTGATACACAGCTGGAGGACAGGTGTAATTTGTAAGGAAAAAGCATCTCAGATGGTATTAGACACCTATGCATAGGCAAGTGAGCTAAAACCATAGGTATCTGAACTCCTTTTAGAGTGAGTGGCTGCTGAAGGTTTGATACAGATGCCTAGCACTGTCTGAGGTGTTCTATGGTATTGTGTCTGATCTTCAGACACTGCTTTAGAAGACCATAGACTTCCTAATGGGTTTACTTACAAAAAAAGCAGTGCAATGGGGATTCTGGTAAGTTGTGATCAACTTGCTTCATAACCATGCACTTAAGTGAAGAGTTTCATATGGTGCCTGTGACCTTCTAGAGCAGTTGCTGAAGGTCACTCGCTGTGAAAGAAGTTCACAATTAGTGTGGTTATGTGATACAAAGATTATGTATGTATCTTACTTGATTTTTACATGATATACATAAATGCTTATACATATGTATGACAGTTATGAACAATCATATGAAAGAACAAGAAAATGCTTCTTCAAGTAATTAATACCTCCCAAATATACAATAGCTCTCACACATTCAGAAAACTTAGTCTTTTCTACAAGAAACTGTTTCTCAGACATTGACTTTGAAAAGCAAAAATTACACCAATACTGTAATCAGAAAATTAAAGCCTGAAGCATGATAAGGAAATTTCATTGATGTTTCTTATTTTCTTCTACTCTGTGTTAATAATGCCTTCCGTTTTCTAATAAATGTTCTAGGTTTTTAGTACTTTACTAATAGAGTTCACTGAATAAATCTAAGAAGTCTCTATAATATTTTATGATTAAGTTAGTAAAGAATTATAGTTACCTAAAATTCCATTGGTTAACTACTGAGTAATGAATTAGTATTTGAGGAAGCTATACAAATATATTGTAGGATATTTTATAAATGGCTTGCAATGAAGTCTCTGTTTTCTGGAAAGGTTGGTGAGAAATAAAGGATTAACAAGGGATTTGAGGAATGATTTTACTGGTGTCATTATTTAGATGATCTTGGACAAAATATTCATTTTAATAGAAGGCTAAGTGGACTGCAGCTTTGTTTCTCAATGTGATCAGATAGGGTGTATATTGGTTGACAAAGATTTTCCCCATCCTCTGCGTTTCCAATCTTAAAAAAATACTCTGAAGCACACTAAACTGAATTTATTCTCTTGGGACATACCTGCCCGCATCTTATTAAAATACCCTGAATTTATTTGTAAATAAATACTAATGTAAATGTATTAAATGTTAAAGTAACCACTAGTTTAACCATTTTAGGCCACTGATTTGTCTGCCTTTTTTAGAGGTCTTTTACTTCTCCCTACTCCCAATGAACACATCCCTGCCCCTACCTAAGAGCTATTTGTTTCAGATTTATAGTTCACTCTACACTTCTCACAAACAGAAATATATAAAATTATTATAACAGAAAAGTACAGTTAGGGTCCAGTGTTATGTTAGATCTCATAAACCCTGTTGAAGATAATTAATCCAAAAGTTTAAAGCTAGAAACAAATATACCAAAAAAAAATCATACAGCAAAATTATAGGTGAATAAATAAATAATTATTTAATATAAATTGTAATGAACTCTTGCAGAGTTGTTGGCTTCAAACATACTTTTGATGCATTCAAAATAGCTTGGAAATATGGTGTCCTGAGGGAATTATAAGACTTAATAAATGGAATTATTTTTCAGATGGAGTTTGTATTCAGGTCTGACATTTCATTAGAGAGTTGAGATTAACTTCTGACAAAAAAGAAATGGACAGATGAATGGACTAAAGTCTATGACAATGACAGAAAACTGCAGATAAACATACATTAGACCTTTTAAAACTTCAAAGCAGACACACAGTTATTTATGGTCCAGTTTACTTATACTGAAAACCTTAAGGGGGTTCACATCAGTGTAGAAAAAGAAAGAAATTAAAATTGATTGCTACCTGCAGAATGAGTTAGAGAAGAAAGTTATCACATCTGTATTTTATACACAGCTAATGCTGAGGAGGAGTATAAGAAGGAGGTTGCGTGTGGTTCCTCTGAACACATTTAGAGGCAGTGATCAATGAACAGTGTATCCAGTGTTTCTTTTTGGATTGAAAAATCATCTTAGAACATTATTATTTACTCAGTGAACACCTGGAGAACAGGTAAAAGCAAAGTTATCCACTAACTCTCTGGCTGGAGTACAGGGTGTCATTTGTACTTCCATATATAGCTTTGATCCATAGTTTGAACGCTCCTGTAAAAGAAATAAAAACTTTGTTATTTAAATGTCACTAAAAAATGCCAGTCCCCCAACTCAATCTTTTTTCTTCCCATTCAAACATCATCTACTATATAACCTCAAAACACTCTCATCTTTATTGTTATCCAGCTAACACATCCAATTTGGACATCATCCTTAATTTTGCTGCTCAAGCTAGCAGCACAGTCCCAGCTGCAGCTGCCATTATGATGTGTTCATAGGGCATAGTAAAATCCCCTTGTAAGGATTTTCTAAATAGAGAAGCAGTGTGAAGTGCAACGTTTTCAATTTAAAGGCATCAGCACAGAAAGGTGCACTGATAGTAATGAAGAAACAAGCAGCTGACACAAACTTCTTAAACACACAGAACCTTACAGAATTTGGGTTTTATTAAGACTACAGAAAAGCAGTGCCTCATGCTGAAAAAGGATGTTTTCATTAAACACAGTTATCACAGTAAAGGTGAAAGGAAACCCCAATAACCCAAACCTAAATCTAATATTATCAGTACAATCAACACTATCAAGAAGCTGTCTCAATGATTTGGTCATTTCTTCCCATGCACTCCAACCCAATGTATATGTGAAGTTTTTTAGCTAGGACTGTGACATTCAATTTTTGCATTCAATTCTCCAAAAGGAAAATGAAAACCACGTTCAGGGCTTCTGTAGATTATATTCATCTGCCTATTATCTGCAAAGTCTTTTCTGTCAATTAGGATTTACTAATTCAGACACTTCTGGGAAAAACATATTTCTGCCATAATGACCAAAATCTTCTGAGGATTTTTTTTAATTTTTTTTTTTATCACTTGTGGGAGAAAAGGAATGCTGAGGGAGAGGACCTGCTAAAGGTAAGATAGATAAGGGACCATGTGGAGTTCTGCTTAGTTCTGGTTGGTTGCCTGCTCTAGTTCCTATTCGGTAAAGTGAATACTTCTGGTTTGATATACTCCGACCTGCTTCTTGCTAGCTCAGAACATGTGCAGCCTTCCAACTGAGAACTGCAGGAGAATGGCCTTAGCAGCCAGTAAAAGATGCTGACAGCAAATGTCGAGTTTAGGCCTCTACAAACTAAGAATCCTCTCCAAGTGGGACCTGTCAGAGTTCAAACTTTGTTTTTACATAATTTTCTCCTTTATTCCTGTTGATTTGCCATAGATGGGGGTTTGCTTCCGTATACTTTGTGATCTTTTCCTTCATAATCCATCCTAAATCTTTGCAGCACCTTTCCATTAAAAAATAAACAGCAGTAATAGCAGCAGTGTCAATGAGGTTGGATGTCCCATAGTAAATAAACAGTGAGAATAAACACTGCTTCAAACACTGACATTGACTGCTTAAAAAAAAAAAAAAAAAAAAAAAAAAAAAAAAAACCCTGGAGAGGAAAATCGACACAATCTTGGGAGAGTGTAACCAAATAGTGATTAAACCAAAAAGCAAAAGAAAGACTATAGTAAACCTACACAACAGAGACTACATAGATGAATCTAACAGGGCATTTTCTGACATGTTTCACCACAAGGAACTTAAGGAACTCAAATATAAAATTAAATTGCTTCTCTGAAAGCTTCTGGAAAAAATAACACAAGCTCTTTTCAAATGCTTCTCATGAGCCACAAAAGGAGGAAACTCAGTAAGAGTTGTTACAAATAGGCATGATATTCTAACCTTTCAGGGTTTATAAAAGCCCATCTTTTTCTCAGGTAGGTATATTTCCTAACTACAAAACACCTAACTATAAACCAAAAACTTGGTCACAGGAGGTATTGTCAGCCTATACAGCAATATCCCATCGCAGAGTGGTATAATGATTTGTCTTAAATGCCAATAAGAGCAAAGCCAACTCTCAGAAATCTAGATTAAAAATACTGCCTTGCTTATGCAAAATACTTCATATAGTCTACCACATTCCTTCATAGAAGTGAAATGTATGGCTGCACCTAAAAGTCAACTTTGTCTATAATGAACTCACAATAAAAGGTAGAAAAATCCACTTATCACAATTCTTTTTTTTTTTTTTTTTTTTTTCAGAACAATCCCATTCTATGTGTAGATCTACAGATCTTCTTGAAGTATTTCTATAAAACGTGCTCAAATTATGAAACTGTAAACTAGAAGGTGTAAAATCAGAAAGTAAGAATCTTGGACTCTAGAGACACACTGCTTTTATATCACATTGCATTTTTTCAGTGACTTCCTGCATAACTTCTTATGATTCACAAGTTATGTCATCTGTTTCAGTTGCTTATAATTTATTTTGTTGCTAACTATATTTTGGCACTACTGATATCAAAAGTCTTTTTACAAGTATTTACTGTAGTCAAGTCAGCTGAAATGACTTGCAACTAATTTTTCAGGTTTATCTACACATTTTTTTAGTCTTTGGGGTTCAGAGTTTATAGAATACCTCATCTGGTCAGTGTAAGCATTTCAAGTTTTCTTTTTGCCTTGGATGTGGTACTTTACATTATTTTCATTCTTACTGACTGATCAGAAATTACTGTCATATTCCTTACCATCTTCTTTGAAAAATAAGGTAGAGTATTGGATGCTGCTGTCATATTTAGATTAGCTCCTACTCAAAATTTTTATGTCTAGATGTCTTAGTTTTCTCTTTTCTTACTCTTTTTTATTTATGTGGTTGAAGAACTTCTATTACTAGTTTTAATTTTCTTTCCAAGTTTCAGCTCAACTAAGCTTTTGTCCATTCTTGTTTTATTTTCACCCTTTTTGACCTCTGAGATATAACTCTCCTTGCTGATCAATCCTTTTTGCTATTTCTTCTAGTCTCTTTATTTACCCTTCATATCCTGTGTGAGGTGTTTCTTCCTCCAGAGAAGTCTGTAGCCCTTTCCTGCTATGATTTTTTTTCCTCTTGCTTGCAATGCAAGCTTCAAATAGTGTTTGCACTTTTGACTTAAAATAATTCCATGCTTCCACTATGTTCAAATCCTTGAGCTCTTCAGTTCAGTCAACCCTAGTAACTAATTTCTTAGTTTCTCAGTTTGCTCTTCTAAAACCCCAGACCATAGCTATGTATTCATTTTTGTTTGTCTTGCAATTTAAAATTAACTGCATCAGCTCATGATTACTCTACCTAAGCTTATTTTTTACAACTAGCCCATGTACTTTGCCTCCCTGCTGCTTACTTAAAGTAACTCTATAGTAGCACCAGCATATTTTTCCTTCATAGACTGTTTTGTACATAAATTCCTCAACTGATGCTTTCAAGAATATTTAAAACCTGCTGATGCTCATGGGAGCATTTCTTTTCAAATTAATGTCAGAAAATGAAAGTCTCCCATAACTGTGTACTTCTTGCTTCGTTATTTCATACTCTTGAATAGATTACTGCTGTAATCAAAGTCTGGATGCTGGCAACTAGAGGAAGGTCCCATTACTATAGTTCCTAAAAACATACCTATCCAGAATGACTTCTTCAAAGGATCCTGGTTCTTAACTATGAAGAAAAAAAAAAATAAAAAAAAATCCATCACTATATTAGTGTTTTGTTTGCTTCATTTCCCTCTCCATTTTTCTCCCTTTCTTTATGTTCTGCAATGCAAATTCTTCTTCCCTTAATTTATTGTCCAACTTGGTTATATTATTTGTTAGATAATTAAGTTGTCTGGGTTTGGTTTTAACATAGTTCTCAATCAAAACAACCACAACCCATCTTCTGAAATACCATTCCTAACAATAACCTCCTTGTTTTGTTTTTGTTTTTAATACCCCTAAGTTTTTATTTCCTCCTATTCTTATATACCTTGTTTCCATGTTTCCATGTATATCAGAATTTGCATCACTTCACTCACTACTTTCTAGGTTAAAATTCCATTTTTGATCAAGTCAGCATGAATCCTAAAATGTTATTTGTTGAGTTATATAAGCAGAGTTTGTTATTTGAGAAGGATAATCTCTATATATCTGAATATTAAATATCCTGGAAGGCTCCTGATAGTACCTGTCCCTGAGGTACATGTCAATCCTCAAAGATTTTACAACTTTTTCCCCTCTCTTGCAGAACTAATGTAATTTTCTGAAATTCCATTCCCCTGCAAATTTTCTTTTTATATCCTAGGCATAATCAGTCTCAGTTCACATCAGTGAGAATTTGATGGTATCATTTATTCTTTCAATGTGAAGAATAATGTGTATCTTATTCCTTACCACAAAAAGCAACAATCTGGCTCTTGCATTCTTTTTCAAAGGCTAATCCAGATTGTGTGATTCTTTGCAAATTAAGCAGTCCAGGGAGATCCATTAATGGAAAGAATGAATGTTACTGTTAACATTTTTGTGCTTTAATATTTCAGAGCCATTTCAGAGACACCATTTTGATATTATGTTTAAATTGACCGATGAGGCCAGGTCTGTCATTTTTGGATATCAGGTTACAAATATATTTCATAAAAGCATAATGCCTTCTAAAATTACTAAACCAAAAATAGTCTAAGATTTTGAAGTACGGCAGCCTGTGTAAAGATGTGTCTATTATCCTGAAGAAATTAACAAAATGATAAAATGTTATGTTGCATAAATTTTTTACAAAGTCATATCTGTGCTTCTGACTCATAACTGAGAGAGCTCTATAAATCTAATGGAACACAGAGTTCAGAATTAAACATTGTCATTAGTTGGCCATTTTACATAAAGTTGAGTAATGCACAAACCCCTCACATTTCTTCTGAAATCAATTATTTAGAGATAGCTTGGAATTTTAAATGTTCATGTTCCCTTGATGTAAACACTCCTGTGGAATCAAATTTAGTTAAAAAGTGTAAGTCATCAAGATATGCAAATGTAATCTGTGTATGTAAATGCAGAAGTGATGATAGGGAGGATACAGACATGCAGCATGACTGGTTTTGGGTGAAACCTGTTCTAAAGCCCTATTTACTGCAGCTACAGCAAACTTCACTATATGGTATTTGCTACAAATTTCATGATGTTGTCTAAACAAGCCTGCCACATTTGAATACTTAGGGATGTTCATGCTAGCTAATATTCTAATCATTAATGGAAATGAACAGGAAGTGGAAAGAAAAACTCAACTGTCTGGCTTCAAAAGTTGTAATTGTTTGTTTAAAATTATTTTCTCAAAGGAGAGTCAAGTCTCAGGAAAATAATTCCCCAGTTTTCATCACTTTTTAATCAGATGTGATATGTATTTGATTTTCTGCTATTATGATTTCAGTCTTTGATTCTCTGAAAGAGTTACTGATTGTGAGCATTTTATAAAACATTTTAGTCTATTAGGCCACCAAATTCAGTGCACAGAATATTATATTAGGTAGATTTATAAAAATGTCTTGGATATATTAGATCAAACTTAAATCCAATGTTTAGCAATCTACACAAAGCCTTTGAAGTCAATATATACAAACAAACCCAACAAGTCTGTTGTTTCCTTTTATGGACATATTCAAAACTGCCTGATTCATAACCATGCCATAACCATTCATGTTTTATTTCACACAGAAGCTGTGGTAGTTCTTTTTAAATATAGATTGCCTTCAGTACCTTGTCCAGAAAGACCACATCAGACAGCATTCCCATGTTTACCATGTGCAGTCGTGGAAAAATGAGACTTTAAAACTAGCTTTTGTCCCAAACTGATTTTTAAATGTTTATACACTTACGAAGTGAAACATGACTTGCCCTTGTTCTTGTGGGAGACTTTAACTTCCCAGACATCTGCTGGAAATAAAACACAGCAGAGCAGGACCAGTCCTGGACATTCCTGGAATGTGTGGGAGATAACTTCCTGACACAGCTGGTGAGTGAACCGACCAGAGAAGGTGCCCTGCTGGATCTTCTCTTTGTGAACAGAGAAGGGCTGGTGAACGATGTGGCGGTTGGAGGCCAACTAGGGCACAGCGATCACAAAATAATAGTGTTCTCTGTTCTTAGAGAGGCCAGGAGAGGGCTAAGCAGAACTGACATCCTGGACTTCCAAAGGTCTGACTTAGACACCTGCTTGAAAGGATCCCTTAGGAGACGATCCTGAAGGGTAGAAGGGTCCAGGAAGGCTGGTGTTTTGCTGATTAAGGATACCAATTAAACTTGGACACCAGAGTGAAAAGAGTAGGCATATTTTACTGGTGATAACCAAGTAATGTAACAGTGTAATACAGAAAACATTCAGTAAGAAAAGGTAGAATAGTGCACCTAAAGCAATAAACAGGAGAATACAGAGTAATGCATCAAATCATTACTACACAAGAGAGAGAATGATCAAGAAAAATACATCACCACTTGCATACGTTCCCATCACCCAGCCCCACAGTGGCTGGGCAGCCCTGGTTACAGCGAGGGTTTGGGGAGCCTGTCCCGGCAAGGGGGAAATCCTACGCGGTGCCTCCACCCGTAGGTGAGGCTGCCAAAGTCCCTGTGAGCGGGTCCAGCCTTATATACCAGAGATCGACAGGCCAGAATAGCTGGCACCTTTGTTTTGAGCGGAAAATTCCTGGTTTCATTCTCCTGTTGGATTCCACTAAAAGCCTGCCCAGTGTTCGAGGGGGAAACCAAGGGAGTTTCTAACAAGGCCAAATACTTGGCCAAGGCTAAACAAGGGAAACTGATACATTCTCTTCTCCCTACTGATTATATTTTGTCTAAGCTGCATCTTTCACTAGCGAGTTTACATACTTTGCTAATGATTACAGAATCACAGAATCATCACAGAATCATCTAGGTTGGAAAAGACCCTGGAGATCATCTAGTCCAACAGTTCGCCTAGCACAGTTCCCACCTACAGCATATCCTTAAGCTCTAAATCGACCCTACTCTTAAACACCTCCAGGGATGGGGACTCCACCACCTCCCTGGGCAGCCCATTCCAACACCTAACAACCCGTTCTGTCAAGAAATCCTTCCTAATATCCAGTCTAAACCTTCCCTGGTGCAACTGAAAGCCATTACCTCTTGTTCTTTTGCTTGTTACTTGGTTAAAGAGACTCATCCCCAGCTCTCTGCAACCTCCTTTCAGGGAGCTGTAGAGGACGATGAGGTCTCCCCTCAGCCTCCTCTTCTCCAGACTAAACACCCCCAGTTCCCTCAGCCGCTCCTCATAGGCCATGTGTTCCAGACCCTGCACCAGCTTTGTAGCCCTTCTCCGGACACACTTGAGTAATTCATTGTCCTTTTTGTAGTGAGGGAGAGAAGAATTACATACTAAGTTGGCAGCTTTGGCTTGGGGCCTGTTGTTCAGGCTTCAGTATTTCAATGCTTTAGCACTTTTTACATCAGCATAAGTGGGTTTTCATAACTTAGTACAATACCTACTAGCACAACGGTTATCAGTCAGAAAATATACAGGATTCATCTATAGGTCAACTCTGGCTTGGGCCAGTTGTCCAAGCCTTAGCACTCTATAAGAAGAGAGTCTTAACAGCTCAGGAGCAGGCTGTCCCCAGGTGCTGTAAGAGAAGCCGATGCCAGAGAAGACCACCCTGGCTGAACAGGGAGCTTTGGCTGCAACTCAGGGAGAAAAGGAGAACTTAAAACTTTTGGAAGAAGGGGCTAGCAACTCACAGAGATTAAAAAAGAGGCTGTGAGGTTATGAAGGGTGGAAATCAGGAGGGCTAAAGCCCATCTGGAAATTAATTTGGCTTCAGCAATCAAGAACAAGAATAAATGTTTCTATAAGTATGTCAGTAACAAAACAATCACCAGGGAGAGCCTCCATCCCCTGCTAGACGCAGGGGGAAACATGGAAACAACTGATGAGGAGAAGGCTGAGGTGCTTAATGCCTTCTTTGCCTCAGTCTTTAATAATAAGACCAGTTGTACTGAGGGAATCCAGCCTCCTGAGCCAGAAGACAGAGACTGGGAGAACGACCCCCCTCATTCCAGGAGGAGACAGTCAAGTGACCTGCTGCATCACACAGACACACAGAAGTCTATGGGATCAGAAGGGATACACCCGAGGGTGCTGAAGGAGCTGGCTGGGGTGCTCGCCAAGCCGCTTTCCATCATTTACCAGCAGTCCTGGCTGACAGGGGAGGTCCTGACAGCCAGCTGAGTATGAGCCAGCAGTGTGCCCAGGTGGCCAAGAAGGCCAATGGCATCCTGGCTTGTATCAGCAATCGCGTGGCCAGCAGGGACAGGGAAGGGATCTGACCCCTGTCCTCGGCACTGGTGAGGCCGCCCCTCGATTCCTGTGTTCAGTTTTGGGCCCCTCACTACAAAAAGGACATTGAATGACTCGAGCGTGTCCAGAGAAGGGCAACGGAGCTGGTGCAGGGTCTGGAGCACAGGTCGTACGGGGAGCGGCTGAGGGAACTGGGGGTGTTTAGTCTGGAGAAGAGGAAGCTGAGGGGAGACCTCATCGCCCTCTACAGCTACCTGACAGGAGGTGGCAGACAGCTGGGGATGAGTCTCTTTAACCAAGTAATAAGTGATAGGATAAGAGGGAATGGCCCCAAGTTGTGCCAGGATAGCTTTAGACTAGGTATGGAGAAGTATTTCTTTACAGAACAGGTTGTTAGGTTTTGGAATGGGCTGCCCAGGGCAGTGGTGGAGTCCCCATCCCTGGAGGGGTTTAAAGGTCGTGCTGACATCGTGCTGAGGGATATGGTGTAGTTGGGAACTGTCAGTGCTAGGTTAACTGTTGGACTGGATGATCTTCAAGGTCCTTTCCAAACTAGCTGATTCTGTGACTCTGTAACAAAGTAGAACCCCATACAAACACAGCTAATGAACAGTCCGTAAGAATTTCCAACACTGTCTATATCCAAACACAGAAAAACGTAACACTGTTATTCTGTTTTGCAGCTGAGGTGGTGAAGAAATGACAACTTGAAGGTTGTGTACACCAAAGATTTTATATGCTGTACTGTTTACTGATTTACAGAAGAGTCTGCTTAACCAATATCCAGTCCATTAATCTTGATCAGATATATAAGATTAAAAAATGGCAAATCTACTGGGACCTACAATGAAGAAATAAATTCAGGACATATTTAGAAACAGAACATAGATTTTTGGGGAATATTTGTGGCTAATTTATTAGAGTTTCTAAGGATATATTTTTTTATTATCCCCCCCCAAAGTCTTCAAGGACAGGCTGGATGAGGCCTTGACCAACATGAAAGATGTTCCAGCCCATGCAGAGTGGCTGTAACTAGATGACCTTTAAGATCCCTTCCAACCATAACCATTCTATGATTCTATGATTCTATGATTCTATGATTCTATAATTTGTTTAATTTCCACAACAGAATTAGCATATTCCTTTGTGGATTTCAATTTAAGAAACTTTTCCAAGGTCAGACTGGATGTTTGTGCCAAAGCTGACAAAAAGCCAGGAATCCCTTGGGTCCTAGATCAATGCATTAACCACAACATTGCCTTCTCTCACTAAAAGTCAGACTCAGATACTGTGTCTTGTAAGCTGCCTTAATTGCCACAATTGCTTACATAAACATTAGAGTGTGGAGAACATTCTGATTATTGCATGCAACATCTGCAGTTAATTTTGATATTCATTTACAGGTCATCACTTTGTGCAAGATTTGCTGATACTAAATAACTTCCCTATATCTCTGCTCAAACAAATAGAACAATCAAAATCAAGCCTTCACTATTTATGCTTGAATGATGCTAGAAGCTTTGCAAAGTCATTAATGTCTACCTGACATTACCTGCTAAATATTCATAAATGTCAACAAACACCTTTCTTCTGATTGTGTCTTGGAATACGGCCTATTTCACTGGCTTGAGTGAAATAAATCAATATAATAATTCTGATTTTCAGTATCAGTGTGACTGGGGAAAATTTTATAAGTGAAAATTAACTAATGATGTATAAAAAGATCTAATAAGACATTTTTCAGTTTTAAATTTCCTGCAGCATTATTAAAAACATAGGCTATTTTAATGATTAATTTCTGAAGAACTGAAGCATTTCACTTAGATTCAGTATCTCCTTTTCATCCCACTTCTTTTCTTTTAATCCCTCCTACTCCCAATATGTTCAGAAATCATTTTACCAAGGCCTTCTTGATGTTAACTTATTCCATTTTATAGCAGCCTGGTTGTATGAATGTCCATGTTGTTCTGGTTATTTTTACTGAAAAAAAACCCATATTTGCTTTCAAACTCATGGCTAGTAATTAGCAAACCAGTACTTTTTCACATCTAGGACACAACTGATAATCAAGCACTCTGAGTTTCTTTTTTTAAAAAAGATATAGTGTTCAGAAAATACATTGTTTTGTTTTACATGATCTGCAGTGATGTAAGTTATGTAAATGTATACGAATAGAATCAGAAATCTGTCACTTTTACAGGGTAAAATATTTCAGATCTTCAAACTCTCAAACTTGGTATTCCTATAGCATCTCTGCAGTGCTTCATCCTGAGGGAACCATAGGAAAAAAATCTAATCCTGACAGGGCTGAGAGCCTCTACTGATATCACAGCTAAGAAATTCAGGGATTGGGTGTTCCTTGTGGTTGAAACTAGTCTTTCTTAGTTTCTTATGTTTGGCCTCACATAACAGTTCAGATCCTAAAGAGTGTGAAGCTTATTCAGAGGCTTCTAACCTTTTCCTACCAGATTTCTTTCCTCCAGAATTAAGCTTTTTATTTGTAAATGGAAGAAATATTTTTGTTTGACCACAAAGTTAGATACATAGATCATAAGGGATGTGGGAAAATCTCTTCATTGTCTCCTAAAAACTCTTTAGATGGGTCCTACCATGGAGATTTTTGAAGAACCAGTCCTAGCTGTGTTTGTTAATGAAAATCCTGTATCATAATGAAGATTGTGAATTATATGATGCAAAATATTTGGAAATTTGTCACTGAGACCTTAATCCAAAGGAATTTCAGATAATTTCTAAACCACAGGCCGGCACTTTCTACATGCACAACCTGGTAGTTTTTTCCTATATTCTTCTTAGTTTTGAACACTAACAGGACATTCCGTTGTGGATTAGTTAGCAACCTTTTTAGGAGAACATTTTGGCACAAATTAAGTACATGTTTTTACTTGAAAAAAATAGAACTATTTATTTACTCATTCAGTAGGAGATTCTGCACTAAGCCCAAACAGACCGGCAGTTTCTAGGACATTTCTTGTTTTATGACATCAGATGCAGCTGACAACTTCTCACTGATCACTTAGTGCAAATGGCATTCTGCCACAACTGCTAAACCTAGATAAAGATTTCTAACTCTAGGGTGCTCTGGGGATAAAATGAGGCTTTTAAAGCTGTAAGTAATTAGCTGAAATGTTTATAAAAGAAAGAAAAGTAAGTGTACTGAACTTTTAACTGAAGTATTTACATTTTCTGACTGACAAAGCTCTTTAATACATTTTTTGTGTGGGTGTACCAGCTGTTCTATATGTATAGTTATACTGACTTTCCCATGGCTGTTAACCATTATAGAAATTCCTCCTTGAAAAGAACTATACCTTTTGTTATAAAGCCTGTGTATCAGAAAGTTGGGGTTTTATGTTTTTTTTTTTTTTTTTTTTTTTTTTTGGTTGGTTTTCTAATGCATAGTGTAGTTTTCACGCTCTCTCATTTCAGGTACCTCATTTACATGCTTAAGTTGGAAATTTTATCTCCTAAGAATTCAGATCTCTTAAGTTCATGTCTGTTCACTTAGGTCAAACACCTGAGAGAAATCGGCCATTAATTAGAAATGGCTGTGAGAGGAACTAACTGTGTAGGTGGAAGTATCTCAGATCTATGTAAATCTTGATTCATCATATATATGTATGACATAATTAGAAAAGGTTTTTAGCATTTATAAGTAATCAAAGCATCATAACAAATTGTAATTGCAAAATAGAATATGCAAAAATTAATTAGGCTTGAGAAGAATCCTATGTGAGCTTTACCATCTCATACAATTCAGAGAATAGATCTAGTAACATCTAGAATTTTTTAAGAAGCCTAAAAGGTTGAGTATATACTGCCTAATCACCTAGCTATGAGGCTGTATCGATTCTTTTTAATGCAAGAGGGCCAGGGATCAGTCCTGTTCAAAAGGCCACAAGAGCACCGACTGGGGAGAGTGAATTAAAGCAATACAAAAGAGAGCCAAGGAGACAGCTAACAATTAAACATTGTGGGTGATTATGTCTTGATCAAGTGCATGAGCTTGTCTCTGTCTCTTTTATTTAGCAGTATTGGTATGCTCATAGAGACTTACAGTGAGATTCTTATTTACTCGTTTAATATTAAAGACTGAATAGAGGCTTGTTAGATGGCAGTTAGTACTGGAGCCTCCAGGTTACAAAAAGTTCTTCATTTATGGTGCCATGAACATTTTTTTCATTTCTATAGACAGCTTCAAAAGAAGAGACAGAAATAATAAGCAAAAGGAGAGACAGCTACTGCAATGTCTCCGCTGAGCCTTCTATTCTCAAGTCTGGGCCTATTTAGCCTAGGAAAGAGAAGGTTCAGTGGAGACCTTGTTGCTGTCTACAACTACATGTTCAGAGGACTCAGAGAAGACAAAGCCAGACTTTTCTCAGAGGTGCAGGACAGTAGGACTAGATGAAACAAACCCAAGTTGGAATACGGGAAATTTCTATTAGATGTAAGGAAAACTTTGTTGCCAAAAATGTAGGACAGCAACAACACAGACTGTGAGATTGCCAGCCCTGGAGGTGTTCAAGACTTGACTGGACATGGCCCTGAACAATCTGACCTGATTAGCCCAGTTTAGAGCAAAGAGGAGCAGGATTAGTTTTACTTTGGAGCAGGTGGCCTCTCAAGGTCCCTTCCAATGCAATTTTTTCCTAAAGAAAATGTTTCAGACTAATGATAAACTTTGTGTCCAGGATATTTACCGAAGTGTTTGCAATAGTTTTGTGAAGAATGAAATCTGCATTTTGATTGTACATTTTCAACATGAAACTTGACATTACCTCCTAGAAATACATAATAAATAACAAATTCGTTATGATAATTTCCTATTCCTTTTTGGAGTAAAACTTTTTGACCAGATCTTTTAAGGTGTGTGCTTTAGCAGAGAATTTATCTAATATAACAACCAAAAATAAAGTATGTAGGAATGGGGGTTGTGCAAGTTGTTACAGCAGTCAAGCACTCCTAGGTGGTCCAGTAGCACATTTCAATTTCACTGTTATGCCAAATGCTGCATTCTTTTGACCTCCAGAATAATGTGCCTAGGTGTGCTATAAATATTAATAGCTCCTTTAGTTTCCTATATAATTATTTGAATCCTAATTGGATATGCAGTAAAGGACAGGAAAGATTGCTAATGAAAATGGTGAGGAACAATAAAGACAGTGCAAACAATTCTAAGTTATTCTAAAACAAGTTTCATTTATTCTGAATGGATAAACTATAATTTCAGAGATTTTTAACAATGGACTCTCAGACATTAATCATCCTATAATATCTGCTGAAGTACTGGATTCATCCAGAATGCTTAGAAGGCTGATGATGTTGCACAAGACATTTTAATGGTAGGTAAAGGGCAGATTTAAATTAATGTACTTTTATTTAAGTTAGAAGCCTCACTGTCACACCTAACAGTGAGATCTTCCTTTCCACAAGTTCCCTGAAGATGAGGACTGAATGATCAGCCAAGGGCCTTGGCTTCTTCTGTGCTAAAGGGCGAAAGGGAAGAATGGTTTCTTGCAACTCCCTGAGCTCCCATCTGAATGCTGGCTTCTATGCAGAGGAACATTGTGGTTGGGTGACCTCTTCTTCCCCTTGACTCTTGACCTCCTTCCTCTAGTAATATTTAAATCAGGAGTCTTGTTCCCCTGAAGAAAAAGGAGGACTATGCCAAACAAAGGTTTATCTGAGAACTTCTATGTGTGTTATGTAAGTATAACTTTTCATTATTTGTTTCATACAGTCTGTGAGAAAGGATGAACAACCTATTCTGGCTTGTTATGCTGATCTGACTCCACTCGTTCCATGTAATTACTGATGATTCATCTGTGTGAAAGTAACAGAAGGATCTTTTCCTTGCTGCTTGCTAAATACAAAATTCTAATCCTCGTCCTCCTTTTAAAATTTTTATTATAACTTTCAATATATATATATATGATATATGGAATAAAGCTGTTTGATAACATTGCTATATCTCTTGAAAACCATTTCACTTTCAACTCCACACCTCCTTCATTGTGAATTTAACTATATAAAAGATCCAGATGAAATGTACTTTTTCCTGTTTAAACTAACATATTTAATAGCTGAAGTCAGCAGGCTGAATATATATCTAGCCAATTTAAAACAGCTTGCTTTGAATGTCTTTTGTGGCATTCATTTGAGAATGACAGCCTAAAAGAGAAAAGGCTAAAATATTCCAGGGAACTTATTTATTTGGAGAAAACTTATTATTTGGAGAGAAAAAAAAAACACAAAAAACCCAAACACAAACAACAAAACATTGTGTGCATAGATCACAAGAAAAATGAAATATGTATCTTGGTAAAAATTAATTAACTTCTCTGGAGTAACACCTTTATATCGGGACTCAAACAGTAAATCAGTGACGCAGAAATTAGATCACTGATGACTAAACCAGAGCTGTCCTTAGTATTATACTGAAGTCACTGCCATGTTTATATTGATGATAGTTGAAGGTTTGTATTGGTAATACTCTAATAGTGATTTCAGATTATATTTATTAATTTATGTCTTCTAAATTCCCGAGGAAAAAAGAGAATTGATCTAATATTAGTCTGAGGACTGAAATGCAAAGCTTCCATACAGCTTTTCTCTAAATCAGCCATTTTCTTTTTCTGAAAAAAGACAGAACTAATTGGGGAAAGATGTGCAATCCAGACCACTCAGGCCTTGTATGCTCTCTAGAAAGAGATGCGCCTTATCAGCATTGGTCAGACAGAGCTTTTGGAAGGTAATCAGTGTATAATTTTTGCTACTGTACGACTCACTGTCTGGAATACAGAACCTTCTTTGCACAATCTGTTTCTACAGTGTTTTGTAGGCTAACATGCATCTAGGCATGCAAATATGTGAAAATACTGTGCTTTGTGTAAAATCCACAGAAATTCATTTACCCTAGAAGATTTCCACACCTAGAAAAGAAGAGGAAAATTAAAAAGAAGCCAACTTAAGGCAGAGTGTGTCTCTAGATACTTGTTACTTTAAATGAAAGCTGGACACCAAAGTTGGAACAGGAAATCTAAATGTTTCTGAGGATCTGGTGTTGGCTTTTTAAAATAAATAAATAAGGGTCTGCACTGAATAGCTCCAAAACCTTCCCAATTTTCTGTATCTGATATTTCACTACTTAAAAGTCCATTAAAACTTTTAATATTGCCATTTCTTGCTGTAAATTTTGCCCATTAATTCATTATTGAGGATAGTGATACCAAAAGTACCAGAGGTCAGAAGTGGTTTAGCATCATTTTAAAGAGAGATGAGAAATATGCTTAAGAACAAAGGAGAAAATATGATCTACCCAAATTATAAAATTATAGTTTTTAGTTTTTCCTCATTGCTGAATCATATTTAAGTCCTGATATATCAAGGATAAAATTTTTTGTCTCATCTAATTACTGCAACCCAAGTAACTCTGAACAAACCCCCTATCAGATTCATATATTTAATCTCTTAAAGCATGAAGATATTTACCTCTCAAATGCACTTTATGGTAAGGTTGGGCCATCTGGTTCCTTGTTTAGAGTGTCAGTTTGACGAAGTAGTTCATCTTCTTCTCTCTGAACAAAAGGATTTTGCTTCATATCCTATTAGCTGATAGCCATGATGATACTGCAGACTACTGCTAATGAAGGTTCAGTGGTTGGAATTCATGAAGTTTCTATCTTTAGAGTGAGATCTTAGACCACATTTTCATTTGCAATTTTCTGATTATTTTTTTCAGACACATGTTAAAAATCCCATAGCACTTTGGGATTTGGCCAGCTTTCCTTATCTAAATTAATACCATCACAGACTTAATTAACACCAATATAAATATTCACAGCTGTTTGTATGATAGATCTGAATACAAAATGCTGTGTTTGCATAAGCTGTTATATTACAGGCATACAATTTATTGCTTTCGAAGGGGGATGCATGTTATATAAAAATAATCAAATATAAAACTAATTTAAACAACTGCAATATTATTAGAACAACAGTACTATCATCTGTGTTACTGAGAAGCTTTTGCAAATACAAAAAATTATACACCATTTTGCAAATACAAAAAATTATACACCATTTAAATTTATCATACATGTATGAAGGAATATTACTGCTACTATTTAAAACATGGATTGCAGATTACACCTAGGAAAAAACAGTCATTTTTCTAGTAGAAAATGCCTAAGTTGTTTGGAGAATACATTTTCTGGGGAAAAGTCTTCTAGATAATTACTGTATTTACACATGGTTTTCTTCTATGAAAAAAAAAAAAAGTCTTTAAGGGAAAACAACAACAAGGTAAAACAGACAAGAACAACAGAAAAAAAAAAGAATAACAGCTTCTTGGACCATCCTTAGGACTTTAAACAGAAAATTACAATCTTATTGTAAAATTTCCCATCACCTCAAGCTTAACATGTGCAAAATTCTGGGGAGGTCCTGACAGATTGGAAATTGTCCAATATGATGCTTGTATATATGAAGGGTCAAACTGATGATCTGCAAAATTACAGCTCGACTTCACTGCCCAGCAAGCTGATGGAGGAGAACATCCTGAGTACCATCACACAACACATGTGGGACAACCAGATGCTCAGGCCCAGTCAGCATGGGTTTATGAAAGGCAGGTCCTGCCTGACAAACCTGATCTCCTTCTATGACAGGGTGACCTGCTATTGGATGGGGTAAAGGCTGTGGATGTTTTTACATTGACTACAGTAAGGTCTTTGAGACTGCTTCCCACAGCATTCTCCTGGTGAAACTGGCTGCTCATGGCTTGGATGGGCACACGCTTTGCTGGGTAAAAAACTGTCTGGATGGCCGGGCCCAGAGAGTTGTGGTGAATGGAGTTAAATCCAGTTAGCAGCCAGTCACGAGTGGTGTCCCCCAGGGCTGGGTTTTTTAGGCCACTCCTGTTTAACATCTTTACTGATGATCTAGACGAGGGGATCGAGTGCACCCTCAGTCAGTTTGCAGATGACCCCAAGTTGGGTGGGAGTGTTGATGTGCTCGAGGGTAGGGAGGCTCTGCAGAGAGACCTGGACAGGCTGGAGCCATGGGCTGAGCCCAACTGGAGGAGTTTCCATAAGGCCAAATGCCGGGGGCTGCCCTTGGGCCACAACAACCCCCAGCAGCGCTACAGGCTTGGGGAGGAGTGGCTGGAGAGCTGCCAGTCAGAGAGGGACCTGGGGGTGCTGATTGACAGCCGGCTGAACAGGAGCCAGCAGTGTGCCCAGGTGGCCAAGAAGGTCAAAGGCATCCTGGCTTGTGTCAGCAATAGCGTGGCCAGCAGGGACAGGGAAGGGATCTGACCCCCGTCCTCGGCACTGGTGAGGCCGCCCCTCGATTCCTGTGTTCAGTTTTGGGCCCCTCACTACAAAAAGGACATTGAATGACTCGAGCGTGTCCAGAGAAGGGCAACGAAGCTGGTGCAGGGTCTGGAGCACAGGTCGTACGGGGAGCGGCTGAGGGAACTGGGGGTGTTTAGTCTGGAGAAGAAGAGGCTGAGGGGAGACCTCATCGCCCTCTACAGCTCCCTGAAAGGAGTTTGCAGAGAACTGGGGATGAGTCTCTTTAACCAAGTAATAAGTGATAGGATAAGAGGGAATGGCCTCAAGTTGCACCAGGGAAGGTTTAGACTAGATATTAGGAGGTATTTCTTTACAGCACGGATTATTAGGTGTTGGAATGGGCAGCCCAGAGAGGTGGTGGAGTCCCCATCCCTGGAGGTGTTTAAGAGTTGGGCTGACATACTGCTGTGGGATATGGTGTAGTTGGGAACTGTTAGTTTTTGGTTAGTGGTTGGACTAGGTGATCCTCAAGCTCTTTTCCAACATCGATTAATCTATGTTTCTGTGAAATTTTCTGGTCATATCAATATAACTTTTTTTTTTCTGATTTTCTCATATTAAGTCACCATAGGCATCCAAAACTATGTGAAGTTAAATGTAAACTGAAGTATTATGCATTAATTTATTGATAGAAAATATCTTAAATTCATTTTTTGAGACAGTTGTTAGGATTCCGATAGTCATTCTAAAACTGAAATATAAGTTTTCAATATATTCCTTAAATAGCAAAGGAATTTTTTCTGAGTTGTGTTAGTGATGGTCATTGCCTTTAAAATGAACACTGAGTTATGTAAATATAAGTAGTGATCCATTAACTCTGTGCAAAATAAAGGTAAACATTAATTTTGTTCATGTGAAATAATGTGGCTTTGTGACAAAGTATTAGTCTTGCTATTTTAAGGATATTTTTGTTACTGATAGAAAAAACTATGGTATCTATCAACTTCAAGTCTTTGGCAATCAGAAAATAAGAAAAAATAATGTAGTGAGACAACAAGAATACTAGGACTTTAGGCAATAAGTAAGGAACAGCAAACAGGTCTTTAATTTTAAATAGGGAAAAAAGTGATTTCAATCTGTAGGTGATTTTAAATTTGTAATGTTGTTTGCTAGAAAGTGTGCCAGTTGAAAAGCAGAATTAGAAGTAATATATATAATTATTATAATTATTATAATTATAAAATAATAATAAAAGAGAACTATCGATATGGAAATCCTAAACTCTCGAAAGTCAAAACTGCCTGTTAAGCCACAGTTTCGTCCCTTTTAGGCATGATAATACAGCCGTTATAATCATTATATTAAATTATTTTTATTGCAGACACTTTATACAGTGAATGGGTAGTAGTTTTAAAATGGACAGAAATCCAATACTTTTTCTTTTCAATGTTAAATATATTCATAATATATTTACAGCACAATATTCAAACTTCCTTTTAAAGATGGACTTCGTATATTTAGTTATTATCTTCATGGGCTTTCCTAGAAATGCCTCTACAGTTTAAATTACTTGAGAATTAATTCCTCTTCATACACTCCATTAATGAGGGAGGTTTTATCTTAGATGAGGGACTTGTATGGGGACTGAAAAGATACACTGATATTTGAAGGTCCAACTTGACTCATGTAAGTCTTGATTTTTAGGGGAAATCAGCTTCCTACAGGACTTTACGTTCAGAGCAAAGATTCATTTGCTTTAATTGCAGCTGTGAATACTTACTAGTAGTGAAAATGAGACTCCAGGGTGTCAGTGTGTGCACACAAAAAACCCCCAAAAAACAAACAACAAACAAAAAAACCCACAAAAACCCCACACCACAAACAACAAAGCCACAAAATAAAGTTTGCTTTAAGGGTGTAGCAAGTTGGTGATGGGAAAATAAAAGAATACCGTTCTTTACCACTCTCTATCAAATATTTTAACCACAGAAGCTTTATTTCTCCCCCTGAAAATTTTTGTTATATAACTTAACATACCTTCAGGTAATTTCATAGAAATTTCAGGATTCTTTCACTACTTAATTACACCGACTGCAACACAAGTGTGTTCCGCAGAGTACATAGAATAAAATTCCGGCCAAAATAACGATTAAACTCCTCATATTGATGTGAATTTTAAATCATGGTCTTTATGAACAACCTTTTATTCTTTGCTTAATTTGTAGCTTCCATCTGATTACTTGTTCTTTGACAATTAATAACCATTGAGCATGAATTTTTGATGTGTAACACCCTTTTTTAGTAAAAGGTTAATCAAAATCAATGCTGGAAGTTGTATACTTTGTTACTGCAACCGAAATATCTCATCCTCTGCCACTTGAGCTGATTAAATATCTAAGAGCATAAAGTGTCCTCTCTACACCAGTGCTAACAAGGGAAAGCACTAGCAATACATTTCACAGGTCTTTGCTGTTATTTGCATTCCCTACAAATACTGGAGGGAATTAGGTTTTGGCAAGACAGATTCTATTCTTTTCTTTCCTTCAAGTATGCATGTCAAAACTACCTGTTTCTCAATACTGTCTCTTTATCATAGAATCACAGAATCATAGAATTCTCTAGGTTGGAAAAGAGCTTGAAGATCACCTAGTCCAACCACTAACCTAACACTGACAGTTCCCAACTACATCATATTCCTAAGCGCAATGTCAACCCAACTCTTAAACACCTCCAGGGATGGGGACTCCACCACCTCCCTGAGCAGCCCATTCCAAAGACTAACAACACCTTCTGTAAAAAAATGCTTCCTAACATCCAGTCTAAACCTTCCCTGGTGCAATTTGAGGCCATTCCCTCTTGTCCTATCGCTTATTACTTGGTGAAAGAGACTCATCCCCAGCTCTCTGCACCCTCCTTTCAGGGAGCTGTAGAGGGCGATGAGGTCTCCTCTCAGCCTCTTCTTCTCCAGACTAAACACCCCCAGTTCCCTCAGCCGCTCCCCGTACGACCTGTGCTCCAGACCCTGAACCAGCTCTGTTGCCCTTCTCTGGACACGCTCGAGTCATTCAATGTCCTTTTTGTAGTGATGGGCCCAAAACTGAACACAGGAATCGAGGGGCGGCCTCACCAGTGCCGAGGACGGGGGTCAGATCCCTTCCCTGTCCCTGCTGGCCACGCGATTGCTGACACAAGCCAGGATGCCATTGGCCTTCTTGGCCACCTGGGCACACTGCTGGCTCCTGTTCAGCCGGCTGTCAATCAGCACCCCCAGGTCCCTCTCTGACTGGCAGCTCTCCAGCCACTCCTCCCCAAGCCTGTAGCGCTGCTGGGGGTTGTTGTGGCCCAAGGGCAGCCCCCGGCATTTGGCCTTATGGAAACTCCTCCAGTTGGCCTCAGCCCATGGCTCCAGCCTGTCCAGGTCTCTCTGCAGAGCCTCCCTACCCTCGAACACATCAACACTCCCACCCAACTTGGGGTCACCTGCAAACTGACTGAGGGTGCACTCGATCCCCTCGTCTAGATCATCAGTAAAGATGTTAAACAGGAGTGGCCCCAAAACCCAGCCCTGGGGGACTTCACTTGTGACCGGTCGCCAACTGGATTTAACTCCCTTCACCACAACTCTCAGGGCCCGGCCATCCAGACAGTATTTTACCCAGTGAAGCGTGTGCCCATCCAAGCCATGAGCAGCCAGTTTCACCAGGAGAATGCTGTGGGAAGCAGTCTCAAAGACCTTACTTAATTCAAGGTGAAAAGATCCACTGCCTTTCCCTCATCCAATAAGCAGGTCGCCCTGTCGTAGAAGGAGATCAGGTTTGTCAGGCAGGACCTGCCTTTCATAAACCCATGCTGACTGGGCCTGAGCATCTGGTTGTCCCACATGTGTTGTGCGATGGTACTCAGGATGATTTCCTCCATCAGCTTGCTGGGCAGTGAAGTCAAGCTGACAGGCATGTAATCTCCCGGACCATCCTTCTGACCTTTCTTATATATGGGTGTCACGGTGGCCAATTTCCAAACTGTTGGGACCACCCTGGTCAGCCAGGGTTTCTGCTACATCATCTGAGTTTTCATTCCAGCTTCATTTTTCTAATGTGGACAGTTCAACCATCCCCTCCCTATATATGTTTATTCAGATGTCTCTCAACTGTAACTACTACTGCCATTCTTCTGTGCTCCTCACTTATTCTCATATTGCCCCAGAAGTTGCTATTTGGTTTTCTTTATTCTAGTGTTTCTTATTATTAATACCTTATAATTCATATAATCTGCCTCTCCTATCTTTTTCCATTTGCTGTATTTACTGACTTCCAACTCCATCCTTACTCCTTGGGCTTCTCATTCACCCAATTCCCAAAATGATTCTTCTTAACTGTGTCTTCAACATCTTCCTTCTGCATCTTCCTGTTCAAGCCTTTTAAACACAGCTCATCCTAAGGATTGTTGTTGTTTGAGGTGTTTTTTTGTTTGTTTTGGTTTTTGTTTTTTTTTTTTTTCTTTCTTTCTTTTTCTTTGCATTTCTTTATCAGCCTGTCTTTGATCTTTTCTTATTTTTCAGTTACTCCACCTTTCTTTCCCAGGATCTGGTCTCTGTTTGTATCTCTACTTCAGACAGTTTAGTCCCTGTACTTCTTTGCCTCTTTGTCTTGCATTCTGCAAGTGTTATTCTAATGTCCTGACCCTGAGTCACAAAGCTTCCTCTTCTGGGATGACTGAGTCTTTTCCCAAGATAAGATGCTGGCCTGAGTGCCACAGAAATGACAGAGTTGAAGTATTTACACTCTTTTCCACAGAATACAGTGATAACTTTGTTCCTAGTTAATAAAGGGTACATCTTTTGAAGCAATTAATGAAAGGAAGGGAATGTTATTAAGTTCACTTGTATTAGTTGTAATACAGATTTTAGAATAAAAGAATAAACCCCAAGAAAAGTCTGAAAGACATCTAGTTTTAATCAATGCTTTAATTAATAGTAAGCTAAGGCTATGTCACTGATCACAAAGGAGAAATGCAGAGATCAAAACCAGCCTGGAAATACAGGTTTCATAGAATCAAACTGATATTGTAGTGGATATATACCAGATATGTGAGAGAGGCAAAGTCTATTTGGTCAATAGAGGGACACTTCTGCATTACTTTATATTAATTTACTCAATTAATATGAACAATCGTGCTATCACAGTTACGACAATACGAAAGGGACAACCAAAAGTATAACATGTGCAACACTGACAGAAAAAGACAAATAGTATTATTAGTTCTTGTCCTTCAGTTTTTTTCTTCCATCCCACAGCTTGCCCTGTGCATATCTTCAAGTATAAAAAATAAGTTGATACAGCTAGCATCATCTTGAAAGACCTCCTATGAAATAGATTCACAGACTCTGTGCCTTCATTAATTTATTTTTTCTTTATTGTTGCACTTGCTCGATGTGTTTGTCATAGAGAAACCCATATTAACAGTCTAATAATCAGGAGTTTTTTCCGAGACAACACAATTTAGCAGCATATGCATAATTATGAGAGTCATCTCACTTTAGCCACTAAATATTAGGGGACAGTTTAGCCAGGTGTCTCATGTACTTGTTAATGATTTTGTTGCTGAGGAAGAAAGGTGAATACAGAAAGATTTTAATCCCAAATACATCAGATGACCTACCTTAGGAGACAGTTATTTCTCTCTCCACTGATATGAAGAGAAGTATCTGCCTCCAGAGGCAGGACATCTGACATAGTTGGGATGAAAATTCATAGCTGGGGTTAATAGCATAGTGGAGATGAAGATTCTTCATTGATATGGAAAGAGTGTAGACAATTAGTTTAACTATATAAATGAACATGGATGAAACGGAATACTTTTTAGCCTAGTAAATGACTGGTAATGAGGAGATGGCTATGTAGCTTATGTCTTTTGTCCTCTAGTCAGAGACACCAACATCACTTATAGCCCTTAGGTTTTGGTATAGATATTTACCTACTTTAGTAAGAAAAAGGACATAATATTGTTATCAGAGAGTAAGAATTTCCAGTTCATACTAATTTCTTTAAACTTTATAAACTTTGACATAAACTCCTGCTCTTATTAAGACAGCTGTTTGGAGCTTTACTGGTGACTTCATGGAAACTGGATTTCACAGAAAAAATCTTTATATCCTACACAAACTATGTTCCCTCTGACCAAGGTTTCTCAGAAAGAATGTGTGAATTGCATCCCATTCCTGCCCTTGTGAAATAAGGTAACATTTATTTTTTTTTTTTCTGTTTATATTGGAAAGAGTTCTTGCCAGAAACCAATACCTGAGGTGTAGTTTTAAAAGCAGTTCGGCAACACATTTAGTATCAGTGGTGATGTTGACATATCTATAATCCCTTAGAGTTAACAGAAGCTGTTAATTATATCACTTTCAGTATCTAAACTCTAGTAGCTATTACTTCTTGAGTAAACAAACTTCAATCAACTAAAAAAAAAAAAAAAAAAGTAAGAGAGTTGACTGTTTTGAAAGGCACATTGACTTTGTAAATCTTTTAGCTATAAGACACATAAATCTCTAAACTGTAAGGCATCAATGTAATTAACTGGTGTTTTAAAGATACATTTATTTAAATGCATATGAAGGGAAGTAAAATGATAATTTTCAGAGAAAAAATGTATCTACTGAAACCTGCCACAAACTGGTACCTAAGTAAAAGTTTTCATTTTTGTTAATATTGTAGTTTTTATTGCAAATAGTGTTTTACCAATATTGATAAATCAATAATTATAATATGTAATTGTAATCCATAATTTTAAAAGAGATGTATGACCTTTCATGTGGTCTTGGATTAAATGTTGAGATGATACGAGAAAGGTGTGATTTATGTTTGGTTTTAAACATTGAATCTGTTGAAAATTCAGGAGCTAAGTCTGGACATTGTTTCAAATCTAACATTAAATTTATTTATTTATTTATTTATTTATTTTTTTTTTTTAACAAAAGTAAAAGCAAGGAACCTATAAGTAGTTTTCCCTATAATTTTTGGAACTGTGCTAAATTCATATATGGCATATGTTTAGACAGTCTACCTTATTTTAAAAACTATTTTTGCATTGTGAATTTATTATTCAATCCATTTGATGTCATTATAATTAATAACAAAAACTTCTGTTGCCTGGGGCCTCTTAATAAGGCAAACATTCCAGGTTTTTGGACTCTCCACCCTGTGCAAAAGGCAAAATACCTGTATTACTCACCAAGCTCATGAAAAGACACTGTACTGAGCAGTACCTGAATAAGAAAATTGAACAAAATGAAAACGAGCAGTGGATATTAAAATCATGTAACTAACTCAGTACAAGCATTGGCAATGTCGTAGTCTTGGGAACATGATGAAAAGGAAATAATTTCTCACCTTAAAAATATCTAAATGGAGGTAATATAGAGTATTAGTGTTTTCATTTGTTCTTAATCTGCAAGGTATTTCACACTGACGATAAAGAGTATTTCCTTTGAGAAGTTGCACTAGACAGACTTGTAGTAAAAATCTTATTTTTATTTTAATGCTCAGATAAGTATGTGCATTCTTTCAAATGCAGAGCTTATGTCTCTTATTCATAAATAAATTACATCTTATGTTTGAATATCAGATATATTTTTCTAAGCATGTGGAAATAGAATTGCAAAGGTCATAAAACACATGCATGTCATTAATAGTTGTATATTCGTATGATATTTTCCAAGCAGTAATGTTCAAGTGTAGAAATTATTTTATTTGAAATATATATTGTTGTTTATTATAAGCATATAATTAAAAAAATCAAAATTACATTTAGAACTCTGAAGAAAGATGATCAAACTTAATTCAATCTGCTTATATGTGCAGACCACATCTTTAACTAATGATTTTATGTTATTATCTCTGTGTAGTCCTCTCTGTCTGTCAGTGCACAGTGAGCTGAAATAAAACCAAGCTGGAACTGGAGTAAATTTTAGATATTCATAGCTGTGAACTTGTGTGAATAGAAAATGTTTCTTCATATGACTATAGGGAAATTGATAAATGCTTTCAAAGGGAAAACCAAAGTTGTAGTTGGACCTGAGGGCAATATCTATAGCAACAGGCAGGGGATACAGCAGGGGATAGGCACAGCCAATGGTATGCAATTATCTATTTTGTTTCACATTTGAATGCTCCCTAGAGTGGCTACAGTTAGTGCAAATCAGATTTCCCCTGCCTATTCCTATCCATTACCTGAGGAATAGCATGGCTCAGTGACTATTACAGGGGACTTAAGGGATAAAGTACTTTTTTTTTTTGAAGGAATAGAGAGTTTTAGGCATGTGAACACAAGCTGTGTCACACCACTTACCTTGAGGGCCAATGAATGAGGCCTTGGCATTATATTTACTAGCATATAAGTGATCAATGAAAGTCTTGAAGTGAATCCACTCATTCTTTTCCTTTTAGTGAGTGTATGAAAAACATCAGAAAAACTTTCAATTTCTTAATGCAGGTTTTAAGAAAGTACAATAAACATCACTTGGTAAACTTTGTACACAGAGAAAATTCAGACCTGTTAGATGTGGTAAATGAAACAAGTTAAAAAGAAAATGTCTATCATATTCAAAGTATCTTTGAGGATTATTTTCTTCAAGTTACTATTAACCTATTTTATAGATCCAAAGGCACTCTGAAGAGTTTGCAGCAACTCAGGAAGCCATTCAGAATTGCTAGACTATTTTCACTACATTTGAGCTTTGGCTGTACCTCTGCTCTCTGGTCTTCTCAATAACTTTCCAGGTTAAACTTCTGCATAATGTCTTTTTTTTTTTTTTTTTTTGCTGTGTTGCTCAATTTTTTATTCTTCTAACTTCTTCAGCACTTTCTCACACACTGAGCACAGCAAGCTGCTTTCAAAGAAATATCCATCTTCTCAACATTTTGGAGTCCAATCTACCCGAATGGGTAGTGCCAGTGGAAAAGCAAGCAGACAGTTTTCTTTCCTCACAAGTTCTGAAGAAAAAATAAAGTACTAGTGGGTATAGTAGATGGTAAACAAAAATAAAATAGATGGTATTACCACAGTGCTATTAAAAATGCAATATCTTCCCCAAAAACCTCAGAACAGAAATAGAACATTTAGGAAAACTATTATCAAAGGCTAATCTTACAATTTTTTATATTTTGCCATGGAGATAACTGAACAGATTTAAAGCATATCAAGATTACTAGGACTGCATGAACTGTGAGGATCAACTGAGGGAGTCAGACCCATTCAGACTAGAAAAGAAAGTGGCTTGATGGGACCTAATAGCAACACCATACAATACTTGAGAGTAGGTTAACTGAGAAGATGAAGCCAAAATCTTTACTGAGGTGCACAGCAGGACACAGATGGAAAAATTATAATAATTTCACACAGGTGAAGTTCTGAACAGGTACAAGGAAAAAAAGATCACTATGAGGATAATTAACTATACAAACAGGTTGAGCCAGGGAGGTTGTGAAGTCTCTGTCCTTGGAGGTTTTCAAGACTGGACAAAGAGCTCTCAAAAACCTAGTCTGAATTCAGCATTGACCATCCTTTTAGCAGGAGGTAGAGCTGCTGGCCAGCTGGGATTCCTTCCAGATTGAGTGATACTTAGAATATTTCTATGGATGAACAAGAGAATGAGGTAACATTCCTCTGCTTATTTAAAGGATGCTTGACACTCCCAAATTAATAATCTTTTCCAGAAAAAAAACACAAAAACAAGACTACAGGAGATATATATATATATATTTTATTTATTTTTTTTTTTTTTTGGTCCTTTCTAACAGGCAAACCTGAAATGTTGTCATAAACAGATAACATTCCATATGGAAGTCATTTTTCTTCCTTGGCATATTTACTTATGTTAAAAGTCTATTCCAGATATGTATTCAACTGATGTTTTGAAATCATCAGGACTGAGATTATATGAATTTGGATATAAAGAAAGTGTAAGATTTCTTTTAATCAAACATGCAGAAAGGTACCTGAAGCTTGTTCAAAGCAGAAGAAACAAAGAAAAAGAAAGTAGGTATCTCTGAACTGAAGTGGATAAACAACTTCCTCAATAAAAAAAAAAATCAGATTTATAAATGAGTAGACATCTTCTAACTATATTTGCTGACTAAAATGTCAAAGGGATATGTTTAGGGGATCCCTGAATTTGAGACAGCACAGAACGGTTAAAGAACTGTTATCTAATGAAAACATTAGCTCATACTTGGACTTATCCTAACCAATGTTGGGTTTTTTTCTGTGTTTCGAGAACTAACATGAAATTCCAAGGTCTTCACAACCTTTCACCTTGTACTCCTGGTAGGAATAGTGACAGACTCACAGGCTGGATAAGGTTGCAGGGACCTCTGGATATGGTCTAATACATCTGCCTTTCTCAGGGCAGGGTCATCTACAGCAGGTTGCTCAGGACCATGTCCAGATGAGTTTTGAATATCTCCAGGGAAACTTATTCCAGTGTTTGATCACATTACTGAAAAATAAAAAAATTCTTTGTGATTAAATGGAAGTACTTGTATTTCAATTCATGTCTCTTGTCACTTGTCCTGTCTCTGGGTACCACTGAAAAGAGCCTGTCTTCATCTGTACTTTCTCCCATAGGGTATTTATGCACATGGATAATATCCTCTTGATCTTAAATTCCCATCAGGTATTTACACACATGGATAAGAACCCCTCCAGGCTGGGGATTCCCAACTGTCTCTGCCTTTCTCTGAATGTCAGATGTTCCACATCCCCTTAGTCATTTTATTGACCCTAAGAACTTGCAGTGTATAAATTTCCTGACAAACTGAATACTCTTGGCTTACAGCAACAAAATGTATCAAGCTTAACAACTTGACATTCCTCTAAAATTAGTCCTTTTCAAGTCTGAAATGTCATAGTTAATTTAATTGGAGAGAAGTTGTTGCTGTTTCAGGACCCCTCCCTCCATTTCTTCCACCCTGCAAACATTTTTCTGCATCTGCAAAATCTACAGAACACTTACCTAAAATTCTTTCTTCCACTGCTGAGACTAATATCCACAGAAAAAGTACTGAAGACTTCTGACTGATGAAACCATAAGAGGTTTAAATATGTTTTTCTTACATATATTAGCTTTCATAGACTAATTTGCCATTAGAAATGTAGTGAGGAAGCACTGACAATTACCTGAACTTTTGGTCTATATTATGCTCTCAGAAAGTAAAACTGTGTAAAAACATCAAGGATGTCAGTCTAATCTTGTTGCTTGGAGACATTATATTTCCACATATGATTATTCGATGTTCAGTACATATAATCCTGAATATTTCAATGTAGAAGAGGTAAAATGCATATATTTATATTGTCCTACCTTCCTATGGGCAGGATCAGTTGCCTCCATTTTTTTTCCAGAGAAATGGGAGCCAAACTATGGGCTTTTTTTAAGTGGGAAGCATGGCCTGACCAAAAGGTTCCTTCCAGTAAAAATTTTTCTAAGACTTTATTAATGAATTAATTTTAATTAATACAGATGAACTAGGTTCATATTGCCTTCATTACTCCTTCATACAACTAGTGACATATCTGATAAAAATATATGAAGAATACAGCTAAGAAGGGATGTATAATTGTCATTTAGGTGCATTTCTATTCTAGATAATAAAATGACACATGCTGAACTTGAATTGTTATTGGCATATTGAACTTGAATATGAATTTAGAAATTTATAGGACCAAACTGTCTTTCTAAAATAAACTCTGGGCACATTTATATTATTATTCTTTAGAGCTCTGGTTTAGGGCTTACTATCAATTTTATAGACCAATAATCATTCTCTGTCCCAAAGAGTTAAGATATTGTCGTTATTATAATAGGTGCAAGAGCTATCAGGTATTGCAATAGTAGTATGTTTCAATATCAGAATAGCATCATCAGTTTCTAATATTATTAATATCAAGAAGAAAATATTCTCTTTATTCCAATTAAAGAAAAATACTACCACAGATGTTGCACTTATTCATAAGATATTAAATAGGAGTCACCAGATGGTGCTGTAACACCTAATTTTATGAAGTCCTTTGTCTGAAGAAACAACAGCCTCTCTCTTCAGCCTCAGGAAAAACTACATTCTTTCTAGTTCAGGGATGCACTTCATTTTAGGGAGAGCTCTTCAAGCAACTAAAATATGTGCTTTCTAGCTTGGTTTCATTCACCAATCATTTTGGTTGAGATGATAAGTAAATTTTATGTGTTTAGGCTGAGAACCCGAAAACAGATGAATTTTCTGTGTGCAAATGTGTCTCTGTGAGAAGAAAAGTAGGTGGTGTAAAAGTAACACCTTAGGAACATAAGGTAAACTGCTGATTTCATTCCCAAGACTGGCTATCCCTTGACAGAAGACTAAAAAAAAAAAAAAAAAAAAAAAAAAAGTAATCTTTCATCCCTGTTTAGTTATACAGCAAACAAAATTTCCTAATTGGAGCACTTCAGCACCAGTCTTGGACAGTTGCAGAAGGAACACTGAAACCCATGATGAATTACATAGGCTTCTGAATTTATGGCATCTGGCATTTCACATATTTTAATCTATGGATTTAGATGGATTCAAACATAACACAAACATGTCTATAAATATAAATTTTACATCTAAGGTATTCTCAGTTCAGACACTTTTTACCCACTATCAGTGATAGATTCTGTTGTGCTTGGGGTTGCTTTGACTAGACAGAAAACGTTTCTTTCAGTCCATGACTTTTAAAAAGATTACAGGCTTACTTTTAAGTAAGAAGGAATGGTAAAAAGCTGGACATGTGATCCAGTCATTGACCTTAAAACTCCGTAGATTTCTAGATCTTCCCTGTAAACACAGTCATGAATTATTTGCTTTGTTTGTTTGATCTCTTTATTTATTTCTAAATTTCAGGTGAAAATTCCAGTAGTGATTCCTCCCACAGTTCTTGAGTATGCAAAATACAATGAAAAGGAGTAAGGAAAGGAACTATCCGACAATACTGTTTTGCTGAAATCAAAAGGAGAACTGGAATTTCATTTGTTTGTTTTAATTTTATTTCCTCAATCACTTTGTGCTTCCTTCATCTTTTCCCCTTCATACTTTCTTATTCACCTCTTCATCTTCTATTTTTGCTGCCAGATCAGAGAGTAGTGCTCATCTTCTTTTTCTTTCAGTACAAAAGATGCAATAAAAAGACTCTTCCTATCAACTGGAAAGAAATGTGAAATGTTTTTTTGCATATGTCAGAAAGTGAACATGATGCATTCTCCCTAAAACTTGCAATAAGGTCTTCTGACTTCTGATGCATGCTGAGAATAGACTGTACAATCAATATTAAAGCCAGGATGGAAAAGCATAGGGAAGCACATGTAGCAGCTCTTATTACCATGTCTTAAAATTAAGTCTATGTGTCTCTATTATTTATAACAAATCATGTTCTGATTCTTGTTAAAATCTTTTTATGATTAGTTAGCTGATCAAATGCTGCTTCAGAATTCCCAGTTTGCCATCCAGTTTGTCTTAGATCAGAGGACTACACTACTGAGTTTAGGTTCTATGTACCTTTGCATTCAAGAACTTGCTTAAGTATGTGAGGATAAGAAATAAAAAAAATTTACAAAACTTATGTTAAGTAAAAAAACCCAAAAAACAAAAAACAAAAACCAAAACCAAAACCAGGAAATATTGGAATAAAAGAATAGATTATTGAGTGTTTTAGTATATATAAAAAAAAATAAATCTAATCTTTACTTCTGCATATTGCACTCCAGATAATTTCAGTCCTGATCTCTTAATTTTTGATTGGTCTAAACCAAATGTTTTCAAAATGCAGTTAATTTTAATGTAAAACCTTCAAGACACCTCTTGGTTATATGTTTCAATATCTAATTAAGCTAGCACTTAAAAAGAAATCTTTTATAGTTTGAATTTATCTGTTTTAAACTTGATATACAGTCTAAGGTTGGAACACACAACTGGATTACTGTGACTACTGCATATATGACAGCTGTTATTAGAGGTGTTATTATCCTGTAGAATACCTGAGCAAAAAAAAGATAATCACGAACTCCTCAACTCTCTTAAAGCTAAAATAACACCTTTTACTACCTTTGACTCAGTTAACCTTCCAAAGAATGACTAATGCCAAGTAATGTTACTGAAATTAAGTTATTGGAGCTATGCCTTAAACAATCTTTCTAGTTAATTTTAAGTTAATGACATATGTACATAGAGTAGAAGAGTAGAAGCCCTACAATTAGTTTTATAGATGAAAGGTCTGATACCATCTAAAATGATCTTCAGAGCCCCAGAATTTCACAGAAATTCTCTGCAGTGTTAACTATTTTGAAACAAGTAAGCTTTGGCTTGCCATTGTCATTTTCCCAAGCACTGATTTTCACATCTTATTCTATTACAGCTATTATCCATTAATGAGCTCAAAGAAGGATCAGACATATTTTTCTATGGTTATTGTTTTAGAATTAGATTGTTGTAATTCTGTCACAAGCACAGATGCTTTTTATTAATCAGCAGTAAAGTTTAGTCCCATTAGAACTTTCACACCCACTTATCAGATGAGGCGTAGATAAAATAGTCATCTATGTAAATCTAAAAACGTTTTTGAGATATACCAAATTATTAATTTATACCTTTACCGTAGTCTATGTCTTATTATTTGGCTAATCCTTTTAGACCTGCATTTAGGTATATCAGTGCATTACATTTCTCCCATTCAGGAAATCAAACATTTTGGTCAGACACCATTTGTTCTGAATGAAGTTCTGTATGCTAGAGTTCAGTCATCCATTTTCTAGCATTATATATCACCATTATGCAATAATTTTTTTTTTTTTTTTTTTTTTTTTTTTTTTTTTACATTTTCTAAAATTATCAACATGACATTAATATATATTCTCTTTTGAGATATGATGATGATAGTAGTTTATAGTCTGATTGTGCAATAATTTTATGTGTGTATTGGTCTATTAATCAAACCAGTAGGTGATGCAATTTAGAAAAACCTTGAAGAGATAAAACTTGATGAAAAATGTATCATCAGTGTTCTATGGCTGTTCCACAAACTCAAATCTTACATTTAGTAAATAGATAATTTTAAAAGGTTGTAGTAAATTTATGTTTAACATTTAAGAAATGCATTGATATATTTCTCTAAGAACTTATAAAAGATCTTGACAGGATTTGTATGCACATGAAAATACAATATTGTATCAATCTCCTAAATACTACACTGTATAAATCTCCTAAAACTGATTATACTTGGGAGGTTTATTTCTAACAGTTACATTTCGGAACAATATGTGCCAGGGACCCTAGAATTAGTCCAAATATGCAGCCACAATCTTTCGAAGTATGGAAGATGCAGAAGAAACAACCATCAAACCTCATCTAGTACCTCATTGTCTCCATCAGTATTTCTAAAGCTAGTTCCTTATATTTTCATTCACCACTGGAAGACCTGAATTTGTAGATGTCACATGGATTTACCTCAGAATGTGGCCTAGTGAGTCTAAGCTTAGGCTCCCTACTTAAAACACAGTCAGACAAACATCAAGGGAAGATTCTTCTGTTCTCTCCTTATTACTTAAGCAAGATGGTTGTTTTGCACCGTCTGTGTGGGCAAGACTTCTCCCATCAAGGCCATATTTAGAGGCAAGTTGTGTTTAGTACCTGGCATATTGCTTTATTCCTTCCTTCTACCTCCTTATTTGGATGGAGATAAGATAAATTTGATTTTTACTGTCATTGTGAGTCAAGAACAGCAATGATGAACTTGGGACTAAGAAGAGGCAAAGATGTAGCAATACCAAGCATGTGAACAGTCAGAATGAATCTGATCACTTAAATGCAGAAGTGTGACTTATCAAGCTGAATTACTACAAATGAAGCATGATTGATTGATTATACCCTGTCATAAGAGGTTCTCTCAGAGCAAAGGAATTAATTTAGATAAATACAAGGTAGTAATACTCTTAGGAAAATGTAATATCAATGGGATGCACAAAACTGGTAAATTCTGGTTAGGAAATTGATAGTGCAACAGACCTAATAGTTGCATGATATTGCACAAAATGTTTTCTGTATGCAGCAGAGAAAGTAATACAGCCTTAGTAACATTTAACCTTGAAGCAAATTTTGTGATCATCATCTTAAAATTTGGTAAGGTAAAAAAAAAACCAAACCCAACAAAAAACAACCTAAAATTAGATACCCCCACTAAAACTTATGCCTGAGATATATTAATGCCCTTTTATATCTAGCAGAAAACTGTGGCAAAGCCCAAATTTATTGTGTATTGAATGAGATACAACAGATGTCTGTGAATGAGTTAAGAAGTAATTTAATCATTACAAATTTGTGAGAAGATCAGTATGAAAAGTCTACAGAGTGCAACATTGTATGCTGGAGACTCCAACTAATTCTCTCACTGATTCCCAAATAAAGCGGGTACAGTTTGCCAGAGAAAACAACACTAGAGGCCCAACTACATAGAGTTTGACTGCAGACATAAGAAAAATTACCAAATGAGTTCCATTTTCATTAATTTTACTTTCTCAAAATCCCTTACAGATTGTCACCACTATTTGTGTAATGTGATAGTAGTTCAAGGTGGGAGTCACTTCACCAAAACATTTAACTTACGCATAAAGTTTTTTGACTTTGCATTTATATCATTAAGACACTGAAAGAGGACTTTAGGCACTAAAACCTCATCCCCTTCTACAGGCTCAATTTCTCTGTGTGCTAATTATACAGATTTAGATGCTTAAAGATCCTTCTTGATTTTTTAATTATCCATCTCACACATGGGCAAGATTCACCTCCTTGACTAAGTGTGTCTAACATCCTGCCAGGCATTCATTTCCTTCATGGCAACAATTCCCTGTAATTTCTAGAAATCTCTTAAATTTAAATTGATTCCAGATAGTAACTGCCCTTCTTAAGCTGTTCAGGTCTGAAAGGTGATGACTGAGCATGGGGAGCCATGCAGGGCTGTTGTTTCTATTCCATGCCAAAGAAACTGTGTACTGGAATATGGTGCTCATTGTTTTGCTTGCATAACCATCACACTAGCCCATGTGGTGTTGTGGCAATTAAGGAGTGATCTCTCACCTTCAGCAGAGGATCTGGACTAGTAGTAGTGGTTGTAGGCTTGTGGGCTATCGTGGCTTTATTCTGAAAAAGAATAGATTATGCTTTCATTTTCAACAAAGCCTTTATGGATGTATTCTTCGTTAAGGGCTACCTTCCTTTCCGAGATTTCCTAATTCATCTTTGCATTGTAATTAGCATAAGAATCTCATGTGTGGATATGTGGAGGGGAAGAAGATGTAGCAGACAAGATATAAGAGTACTATTTAGGACGGAGTTTGCCCAGCATTTCATTCCTGAGTTAGCAGTCTAAAATTCTTTTGATGGGAAATATAGAGGTTTTGAATAAATGTTGTATCACAAATAGTAAGACTGTTATATATTTTGGAGTAATTGTAATTTGTCCAATTAATTTAGAGAGCCTGAGTGAATCAGGTTGTGGTTTATCCCATATAAACGGAATTATGAAATTAAGATTCTAGTCTAAACTAACCACCTAAAATCATTGCTGGAAAGAGACAGTCACTTTAAGGAGGTTTCTAACGAAAATGTGATTATGGGCTGATGAATATGGGCAGATGTCAATACCTTCCTACTGACCCCCACAGCTCACTGTCTGGTAAGGTTGTTCATTAATTTATCTGGAGTGGAGCTCCCAGCAGAAGACATTGATTGCACCTCCCTCTTCTCAGTAGATATATAGGGGAGCAGGCACTAAGAATGACTGGTATACCAGGCTTCGTTGTTGGAGCAATTCCATCAGAGCCATAGTATAAGTAAATCCCAGTAGGTAGGTTTAGGATTGGGAATTGGAAGTACTGCAACATCATTTTCACCATCTTCCATATGCTACATTTTTGACCCAGAACAAACTATTTAGGGTTATTTCTCTATTTTCTGACATCCTAATAATAAAGAACAATTCTTATGTGAACTCACTGGTAACAACTACTCTAAGGACTGGTTTGCTATCCTAATTTCACAAGTTTTTCATGTACTTTTGCTGTATTAATTTGGTTGCAGCTTTCTACATAGCATCCTATTATCCTGTTTTTTTTTTTTCGAGACTAGTTGTCAGCAGGAAGCATGCAATAACTAGTGAAAAAACAAAGGATTTAAAATACGTAATTAAATTTGATAAAGTTGAGGCCATTATATCATATTAAATACTATCATCCAATTAATTAATTTTGCCTGGTTATTCTTACACTGAAGGCAGGAACTTTTGTTTTACTGAATTTTATACTCAGTAAGAACATCACGGTAGGACAACTCCACTGCAGTAGGACTCATTGTGAGGATGGTGCACTGGGCATTACCTGGGAGCTGGGAGCTGGGGGACTCTCCTAGGGATGTCCCACCCCCTAGCCCCAGGCAGGGCAGCTGAGGAACACTGGGACATCCCTAGGCATCAGGCTTCTCACTGGGGACAGGCTGAGGTGTGGCCGGGACATGGGCCTGTGGGTGGGCCCAGCTCTGTGAAACCCATATCCAGTCAGGGCAGGACTACGGGGAACTGGAGACTGGCTCTGATGCAGTGTCACAGGGGCAGCGGCTGCTGGCCTCACGGGGGCCGACATGGCATCTTGGGCCCTAGGTAGGGTGGGGAGAGCCCCAGGGAGGCTGGTCAGGGACAGTCAGGCCCATAATGATATTCATTCAGTAGACACCTAAATTTTGTCTACATGTAAGGGTCTACACACGATATAGATCTGAAAACATCCTGTATAATAACTGACTATCTGATTAAAATTGTCAATGGCAGTTATATGGTATCTTCTAAAGCAAAAAAATGACACAAAGGTTTAAGCTAAAGACTTGCACAGGTGTTCATGTAATTTGGTATGCTCTGGGACACTGATTCTAGTCCAACACTGCAGTTTCAGGATAGCAAAGGTCTCCTCTAAGTCACATCTACCCTACCCATCTGTATCCCTTGAACCTTCCAGGCACCACATGTGGCCACTGAAGAAAATACTTAAAAGAACCAAATCCCTATGGAGTCTGCTTTCCATATGAGCTAGATCTCCCCTGACTGCATGTAAACATGTAACTTCTGTGTCAACACCTGGACATCGATTAACTTGCCTAAACATAGGTGTTTAGTGCCACTTGAAATGACCTATGATATCTGAGACTTCCATATGGTTTAAGTGGCTAGAACACAGGAAGACCAACACCCTTTGCAGTGGAACCAAAAGCCAAACAATTTGTACAGGAGCATTTCAAATGCTTACTTTCTTCAGCTTCTACTAAGGCCTTAATAACGTTATAGATAATACTGTAATTATACCCATTATTATTTCCTTATTTGACTCAGAGCAGTATTACTGAGCCATTAAAATTCCAAGACTTTCTGCTGGAACTGTCATATAATCTCTTGTTTCTTAGCCTGTATTTGTGAAGATGATTATTTCTACATAATTGTAAGACTCTGGACAAAGTCTTGAAAGACAACATCTTATTTTATCATGCTGGTTTTCCAATTTGTTAGAGACATTTTCAATTCTAATCTTGTCTTCTTATTCAATTGTCCAAATCATTATTAATAAGTAGTATTAGTAGAGCCCTGCAAAACTTGATACCATATATCCTAGCTATTTGCCAAGGTTCATTAATAATAACAACACATAAAAAACCTTTGTAAAATCAAGATATGGGAAATCTGCACCTTCTCCTCTATCTACAAGGTTTGCTACCTTGTCACAGGAAAAAAAAAAAATTGTTTGACAGGAGTTGTTCTTAATACATTGTTCTTATTTACCTCCTTGTTATCTTCTGTGTAGTTACAAATATTTTATTTGTTTATTTGTTCCAGTACTTTTCCAGAAAATAAAGTTGACTAGCTGGTCAATATTAATTCCCTTCTCACCTGTTTCTCCACTCTTTTCCATTTCAAAGATAGGCACCTTTTTGTTTTGTTTTGTGTTCTTAGTCTTTAGGACTTCATCCATCTTTTATGAGTTCTCAGAGATAAATGCTAACAGCATATCTCTAAAGCAGACATTCAGCAAAAGCCCTTAAGTGTTATGATTGATAATGTTGAAATACTTAAGACTTAGAAACCTTGTTCCAAGAATGAAATTCAAAGTAATGAGATAACCATCTAAAGGGTGATATCTGTAGAAGAGCAGAAATGGAATTCACAGCAGCTAGCATCCTCAATGCTGGTATATATACCATACAAAGAAATGGGTTTATTTAAGATCTTTGCTACTGTAAGATCCCCAACCTCAATATTTAGGAACTCAGGTTAATCTGAATTCAGGGGCTGAAATGCCCTCTGAAGGTATAAACATGAATAATAATAATAAGAATAAAGCCTCTTTCCTTTCCCAGGCAAGTGAGCTAATGCTTAAATTATTAAACAAATAAAGTACCAGTACCTTTAGGCAACAGAATAAGCATGGTCTGAACATGATTTGAAACTTGTGCATTTCTGAGAACTTAAAAAAAGGGATACTTTCTTAATGAATCCTTAAATTATCTTCAAAATCACTTCTCAGTATATTTTCTTGTTCTTACCTGACTCCTTACTTCTTTAGAGCTGTTATAAGTTGTGATGGCAATCACTGGCAATTTTAATGAAAAGGTTTGGTCGATATTTTTTGCTGTGGAATTTCTCTGCAGAATGGTGCAACAATTCTTTCTTCTTATGTAGTTAAATAATATTTTCTTAGTAACAGTGTTGATTGTATATAATTTCATGCATTAGCTTTTTGATTTTTTTTTTCCCTGGAAAAGGGGAAACATAACCCCCATTTTTAAAAAAAAGAAATAAAGAATACCCAGGGAACTACAGGCAAGTCAGTCTCAGCTCTGTGCCTGGCAAGATCATGGAGTAGATCCTCCTGGAAACTATGTTAGGGCACATGGAGAATAAGGGGGTGATTGGTGACAGTCAACATGGCTTCACTAAGGACAAATTGTGCCTGACATATTTGGCGGTCTTCTACAATAGGATTACAGCACTGGTGGATAAGGGAAAAGCAACTGACATCATGCCATGCACAAATGCAGGCTGGCTAAAGAGTGGCTTGAGAGCAGCAGCCCTGTGGAGAAGGACTTGGGAATAGTAGTGAATGGAAAACTGACTATGAGGCAGCAATGTGTGCTCACAGACAAGAAACCCAACTGTATCCTTCGATGCATCAAGAGAATTATGGCCAGCAGGTCGAGTGACGTGACTCTTTCCCTCTAATCTTCTCTCATCAGACCCCACCTGAAATGCCATGTTTAGCTCTGAGACCCTGAGTGTAAAATAGAGACCTGCTCAAGTGGATCCAAAGAAGGGCCACAAAGATGATCAGGGGGCTGGAGCACCTCCCTTGTGCGGACAGGCTGAGAGAGTTGGGGTTGTTCAGCATAGAGAAGAGAAGGCTCTGGAGAGACCTTATAGCACCTTCCAGTAGTTAAAGGGGGATACAGGAAAGATGGAGGGGGACTCTTTATCAGAGAGTGTAGTGATTGGACAGGAGGTAATGCTTTTAAACCAACAGAGGGTAGATTTTAATTAGATATTAGGAAGACATTCTTTCCTGTGAGGGTGGTGAGACACTGGCACAGTTTGCCCAGAGAAGCTGTGGCTGCCCCCTACCTGGCAGTGTTCAAGGCCAGGTTGGACGGGGCTTTCAACAACCTAATCTAGCAGAAGGTGTCCCTGACCATGGCAGGGGTTTTGGAACTAGATGATCTTTAAGGTGCCTTCCAACCCAAACCATTCTATGATTCTATGCTTTTCAACATACAGGTTTGTCCTACTGTTTTATATTTGTCCTCTTGTCATCTGACCTAGTAATCATTTGTGGTATATCTCTTTAAGATCAAGTTAGTGAAGAACTCATGATTATCAGAAATGGTCTTCTCCTTTACTTACTGTCCCTTTCACACATATTTGATTTTTCATTTTGAAATTATCTGCCTTTAAGATCCAGCTATTATATAAAATAAAAAAAAAAAAAAAAAAAAAAGAAAAGTTAGAAAACATAGGAATACCTTCAGTAATATATTTTTTTAAAATCCAGTGTATGTGCCAGGTGTAGAGAAAAATCATAGTGAATATCTGAGAAAATATTAATTGTTTTATGGAAAAATATGAAAATCAGTGAAACTATAGTGATATAGAGCTCTGTAGTAGTGATGCAGTCAAAAAATTAATATCAATTTTCTTTAATAAGATAAACTGATTTATCTTTTAAATTGTTCATACTTGTTAGACATTATAGAGGTAGATATCTTTACGCTAAACACTTGTTTGTGTCTGTTCCTGTGCTTTATTCCTGTTGTTTAACACTTAGAACCTATGACTCTAGCTCCTAGCTCTCTTTTACCTCTTGGCTTTTAACTCCTGATCAGTTTTTCATTCTGTGTTCCTGATGTTGGCTCCTGACCTTGGATTTATCTTTCCATACATCTTCAGATTCTATTCTTCCTTAAGGTCTTTGCCTTGATTCTCAATATTGTGCTGGACTTCTTACAGCTCCAGAGATACTAAATAGATATACAATCTTGTGAGGGCTACGAGGGCTACCAAATGCTGTTTTTCATTAACAGCTACATTAAAAAAAGTCCACTTAGAAAATCTTAATTGTTGGGATATTGTTTCCATCTGCTGATGTCACTGAACAGCAATAACCACTAGATTCTCTCGTACTCTTTCTGTGTGTGACACTTTCTGTAATATGACACTAAACTTCTTTAGATCATGACTTTCAATGTCTTCCATATATTTATATTATTTTTTAATACTTTATTTTCTGCTCAATACTACAGAAAAGAACTGTAAGTTCTCTGTGGATACAGTGTAAACAATTTGAATTTAATTTAATTCTAGTGAATGAGTAGTAGTGGGATTAATTTTGTGTTGTGGATTCATTTCTGTATTGCAGGCAACAGAATTTCAGTGCAATTTACATGTGGCAGTGATCATAACTTACAAAGTTCCTGCTATACACATTGGATATTTAAAGTCTGATACATCCTAACAATAGGTATCCAGTGCCATATAAAATAGCCTAGTGTATCTGTGACATCCATATGGGATTAACAGAAACTACATGGTATCTATAGATTTGTGTCACACTGTAAAGAAAGCTGAACACCCAGCAAGGTGTGTCTAGACATGACAACTGACTGAAACAAACCCTTAGTTCATTTGGGAATGATGACTTTTAGACTCCTAAATGTATGTTTCTACACCATGATTGTACTAAGACCTGAATAGAAGTGTATGTGTTACTTCTCCTAATCCTCAGCTAATACTGTTTTCCTCTGATAAAGCCTAAATGTCAGAAATACAGAAGCTCAGAAAATCTGTAATATTTGCTGATGCTGCTTCTTATTGCTTCCATCAACTTGGGTCATATTAGAAGCCCTTTGATTAATACAAAATCTCACAGAACAGCTTTAAATTTGCAAAATGTAAGTATCTAGTGTCCTTTTGTACGTTCTGGGCTACCTTATGTAGCCTGAGGTGGTGTTCTGGAAAGTTTTGGCTTTCCTGTAAGGCCCACATCATATCTGCTGGCACAGTATTTTGGAAACTCCAGCACATAACAAACAAAAGTAGGAACCTATATTTAGACAACAGGACTGAACCTTAGTGAGACTTACATACACATAGAAATTCCCAAATGTATTTAAAATTAATGTTTAGAAGCCCTGCTTGTATTTACAGGCAGCATCTGCAAATTGAACTTGAGAACAATGGGTTAAAATAATCTAGTGAGAAGGGAATTGAATTAAACCTCTCAAAGTGCATGGAATAATAATAGAGTTCTCTATTCTTAGAGAGGCCAGGAGAGGGAGAAGCAGAACTGACACCCTGGACTTCCAAAGGTCTGACTTTGTCTTATTTAGTCACCTGTTTGACAGGTTTCCTTGGGAGACGATCCTGAAGGGTCCAGGGGTCCAGGAAGTCTGGACATTCTGTAAGAAGGAAGTGTTAATGACTCAGGAGCAGGCTGTCCCCAGGTGCTGTAAGAGAAGCTGGCGGCAGAGAAGACCACCCTGGCTGCACAGGGAGCTTTGGCTGCAACTGAGGGAGAAAATGACAGTTTACAGACTTTGGAAGAAGGGTCTAGACACTCACAGTGATTACAGAGAGGCTGTGAGGCTATGCAAGGTGGAAATCAGGAGGGCTAAAGCCCAACTGGAAATTAATTCGCCTTCAGCAATCAAGGACAACAAGAAATGTTTCTATAAGTATGTCAGCAGCAAAAGAAAGACCACGGAGAGTCTCCATCCCCTGCTAGATGCAGGAAGAAACATGGAAACAAGCGATGAGGAAAAAGCTGAGGTCCTTAATACCTTCTTTGCCTCAGTCTTTAATAACAAGACCAGTTGCACTAGGGAATCCAGCCTCCTCAGCCAGAAGACGGAGACTGGGAGAAGACCCCCCCCCTCATTCCAGGAGGAGACAGTCAGTGACCTGCTGCATCACACAGACACACACAAGTCTATGGGACCAGAAGGGATACAACCTAGGGTACTGAAGGAGCTGGCTGGGGTGCTCGGCACGCCACTTTCTGTCATTTACCAGCAGTCCTGGCTGACCAGGGAGTTCTGAGAGATTGGAAATTGGCCAATGTGACGCCCACCTATAAGATGTGTTGGAAGGATGATCCTGGAAATTACAGGCCTGTTAGCTTGACTTCAGTGCCCAGGAAGCTGATGGAGCAGCTCATCCTGAGTACCATAACACAACACATGTGGGACAACCAGATGCTCAGGCCCAGTCAGCATGGGTTTATGAAAGCAGGTCCTGCCTGACAAACCTGATCTCCTTCTACGACAGGGCAACCTACTTATTGGATGAGGGAAAGGCTGTGGGTGTTGTTTACCTTCAGTAAGGCCTTTGACACCATTTCCCACAGCATTCTCCTGGTGAAACTGGCTGCTCATGGCTTGGATGGGCACACGCTTTGCTGGGTAAAAAACTGTCTGGATGGCCGGGCCCAGAAAATTATGGTGAACGCCATTAAATCCAGTCGGCGGCTGGTCACAAGTGGTGTCCCCCAGGGCTGGGTTTTGGGGCCACTCCTGTTTAACATCTTTATTGATGATCTAGACGAGGGGATCGAGTGCACCCTCAGTCAGTTTGCAGATGACCCCAAGTTGGGTGGGAGTGTTGATCTGCTCGAGGGTAGGGAGGCTCTGCAGAGAGACCTGGACAGGCTGGAGCCATGGGCTGAGGCCAACTGGAGGAGTTTCCATAAGGCCAAATGCCGGGGGCTGCCCTTGGGCCACAACAACCCCCAGCAGCGCTACAGGCTTGGGGAGGAGTGGCTGGAGAGCTGCCAGTCAGAGAGGGACCTGGGGGTGCTGATTGACAGCCGGCTGAACAGGAGCCAGCAGTGTGCCCAGGGGGCCAAGAAGGCCAATGGCATCCTGGCTTGTGTCAGCAATAGCGTGGCCAGCAGGGACAGGGAAGGGATCTTATCCCTGTCCTGGGCACTGGTGAGGCCGCCCCTCGATTCCTGTGTTCAGTTTTGGGCCCCTCACTACAAAAAGGACATTGAATGACTCGAGTGTGTCCAGAGAAGGGCAACAAAGGCTGAGGGACCTGGGGGTGTTTAGTCTGGAGAAGAGGAGGCTGAGGGAAGACCTCATCGCCCTCTACAGCTACCTGAAAGGAGGGTGCAGAGAGCTGGGGATGAGCCTCTTTAACCAAGTAATAAGTGATAGGACAAGAGGGAATGGCCTTAAATTGCACCAGGGAAGGTTTAGACTGGATGTTAGGAAGCATTTTTTTACAGAATGGGTTGTTAGTCTTTGGAATGGGCTGCCCAGGGAGGTGGTGGAGTCATGTTGAGATAGTGCTGAGGGATATGGTGTAGTTGGGAATTGTTAGTATTAGGTCAATGTTTGGACTAGCTGTCTTTTCCAACCTAGATGATTCTGTGATTCTGTGAATAAAGAAATCTGACCTACTATCCCAAATCAAATCAGTGCACAAATAAATTTAGTAGCTGTCAATATCTGAGGTTACTTCTTGATACCCATATAGTTGGATAATTATGTTGCTTTGTATGGAAAAACAAAAACCATCTTCCCTGTTTATCACAATGATCTGTTTAGCTTTCAGGAGGTGTGAAAACATCCCTTGTTTTTTAACATTCTTCCGTACATTTTTGTTTCATGTCCATTATGAAATCATTAACTCTTTTTCTGTGGAATGGCTTTCTTAGTCATATTACATAAGATTTTTAAGGAGCTCTTATGGAATACTTTGCAAAAGAAATCATTGCTATTTTCATCTCTGGTTTAGAGTTAAAGAATGTGAAATACATGTGTTTGCCAAACTCAGGCAATAAACAATGGAATTCTAGAAATAAAATTTGGGCATTCTGAACTTTTGTCCAGCATAAATTCTTAGTGTCACTGTGATATTCCTATAATGATTTCAAACTTATCTACCAAAATTTCTCTGTTTTAAAACCAGAAAAAATGAAGGAATGAAGAGCTTCTACTATTTATTTTAAAACCTTAAGTCTCAGTATTTAAAATATTTTAACTTTCATTTTTCCTATGAAACTACGGCTTGACATTTAGATTTAAACTTACTGCCATTCAGTTTAGTGTCAGTGTCACAAACCATCATGGATCTTTTTCCAAAACCACTCTTCTCTTGGGTGTATATGAAAGTGATGCAACCCTAATTATACATAAAATATAATGTCTAATCCAGTATTGAAAGATATGAATAGGGACATGGAAATATATCTGCTGATCTGCCTAAAATCCTCATCCAAATTATGCAGTATAACTATGATTATTTTTTTAAATGATTGGTTTAACACTTACACATTCTGTCTGTATAGTAACCTTATCCTGGCTTATAATAGTTGTCTGGTGGTACTGTCCCTTTTTTTTTGTGTTAAAAAGTTGACTGTAGTTTGACCTCCAGCAATCAGTAAGAGACCAAATTGCCTGGTTTCTCTACTGGTGAATTTTGGGATCACTAGGAGAAAGGTGATTCAGGCTCAGTGTGTTATTAGAAAACATAAGTTTGTTGCCTGTAATTCTTCTGTGAAATATTTCCAGAAATATCAAAAGAATCTTAATTTTCCTTCTTCTGTCCAACATTTAGATTCATAAATTGAAATTTCTAAAAGCTATACTAATGTAATAATATTACCACAGGGATTAGAGTTTAGTTTGGTTTAGAGGAACAGACAACAGGGAGAAACTTCAGAATACACTGTTTATCATGTTTGTGTTTGACATAGCTTCTGTTGTGCAAAGAGAAGAATATATAATTTTGGCCAGTATCATATCATATTCTGAAGGATTTAGAGGAAAAAATAAGTCTCATTTAAAGAGAGAGCATAAAATAAATCTAAAATATATAACATATTGAATAGAAGTAAAGATGCAGATATCCTAAAACTTTCAAACCAGGTTGAAAGAAAGCTAAAGATTTACTTGTAAGTATTTCTATATACTATCATTAACTGAAAAGTAAAATGGTTTTGGGACATATTCTATTGTCCTATAATTTCATTCATTATTATTAAGGTTGAGATTTCATGATCAGATTTTATGCAACTCAGTATGTGTTCATACAGCTTTCCTTACATTCTTAAACTTGTTCCATTCTTAATGTTCCAGATACATTGGCTTTTGCTATTTCTGAAAGGTTAATTTGTTCAGTATCTCAAAATTGCTTACAGTAACTAATGTTGTGTCTGGCAACGTACTCCATATTCATTTGTTGAATGCAAAATCAAGTATTCATGTGACTTTCAGGGGTCAGCAACTTGTAACTCAGTGGTTGACAGTAAGAACTTCCATCTAAACAAAAAATCCTTTAGATAATTTACTGTTGGGTAAATGGCAGGTCATTCCTATAACAGAAGTATAGGCTTATTGGAAACTGTTCCTGAAAAGGCCCTCATTAAATGTGGAGATATTTAATTAAATCTTCTAAACATTTTAAATGACAAGCACTTATACACTTATTAATAAGCCTAAAATCAGATTTCCATTTAAACTTGGAGAAGGAGGAGAACAAGAAGTAGGAGGAGAAGGAGGAAAATGAGAAGGAGGAGAAGAAGAAGGAGAAGGAGAAGGAGAAGGAGAAGGAGAAGGAGAAGGAGAAGGAGAAGTAGAAGGAGAAGGAGAAGGAGAAGGAGAAGGAGAAGGGAGAAGGAGAAGGAGAAGGAGAAGGAGAAGGAGAAGGAGAAGGAGAAGGAGAAGGACAGCTGGCTTGTTGGAAAACAAATGAAGAACATGTATTATTAAATATAGTCTCTTTAAAGTTTGGACAGAGGAAAGAAAAAAAAAAGAAAAAAGATATCAAAGCAGCATTAATTTAAAAGACATTAAATTACTTCAGAATTATTTGTATGATGCATAGACAACAGACCAAGACTTTTGTACAGGCTTACAGCTTTAGTGTTATTCGTGAAAGACATTAGTATTTAATAGCATTGTACTACCAGATATGAAAGCAATTTAAATTACTTAAGTCAGCTTCTAACGTGTGTCTACAATTCCAAAATTGTCATAACAAATAAAACTGTTAAATTAAAGCTAACATTTCAACACATGAGACAAAACCTTTAGGGAAGACTTAAGATCTTTGTTAATATTGAAGGTATTTGCAGTTACTCTGTGATGTATATACTCTGTGAATAAACAACAGCATTCCAGATCTGTCTTAACTGTAAAGAAGAGCTAATAGAAAATTTTGCCATGTTTTTCAGTTAGGAAAAGATTATACGTTTTATCACTTCTAATGATATGAAAAAACATTTCTCTGTTATAACTGTTTCAAGAACAGAAATAATATCTTAGTGCTTCAGAATATTTTAAAATTTGATTAAAAATTTGATGTTATAATTATATTTTGAAATTATTTCTTTAATAGTTAATGATTTATTGCTAATGTTTGTAGAGCAATAGCTTTATATTTGGTGGGTCATAGGAGATGAAATAGTCTATACATGTCTAATTCTGTGTTTAAGTGATCAAAGGCATCTTCCAGTCAGATCATATTGAAACATGGCACCTTATTTTCTAGATCAAACTCTATCTGTACTGTAGGAAGAAGACTTATTTTGCTTCAAATAAGAATTAAATCAAATATCATTTTGTTGAAATCACCTGGAAAATTGGCATTCCTGTGTTTTTATCATCTATTCATCAATAAACTAAGTATAAATACACACACATGGAAACAGCAGGCAATCCTTTGTGCAGTTTTTCAGTTGATAGATTAAAATAATAGGATTTTTGTTTTTCTAATATTTTAGTGGCCAAAGTGGTGTAGAATTCTGGTAGCACAACAGTTTATGGAAAAAGGATGACATGGAGGATGTGCTAGAGTATTTACCTGTGACTAAAATAATAAACAGAATGGTCTAGGGACTGTTCTCTGACTTTGAGACAAATCATTTCTCTGTTCCATTAACGTCTCTTACTTACCTGTCCTGCCCTACAGCTGGGCATAGATATGGACTCTGCTGGGAATAGTCCATGGCCTGTGCTAACATCAATTGTCCTCAGCTGTTCATATATAAAGTTTCTTGGCCTGATCAAAACTATGTTAGAGAACCAATCTAACTGTATTAGTACAGATAACAATGTTTCCATGATTATCACAATTACTTCTCCCTGGCACAGGGAGATTTATAGTATAAATGTAAACATTGAGAAATGCTTGATAAATAGTTTATCTTTCGCTTTCCTTAAGCATTCACTGTTTTTGCAGATTCTAAATTCCTAAATGTTTATTCCAGCACAATTCCACTCTCTGTGGTAAATGCAAACACATCTTTACAAGTGCAAAGATGAAGTTCAGTCTCCAAGTCACTGCTGAGCTCCAGGAAATACAATTTTATTTAACAGCTGAGGGCTGCAGAGTGTATGGTTATGTTTGGGTACATGAGTGTGCCCAAGGCAGAGAAGTAAACAGACAGGACAGGGAGGATAGCACTTGATTGTAATTTCACCTTGGAATGCTCAAATTCACTGTAGGCAGGAGCAACTCTTCTTCAGAGGAACTGGAAATTATACAATTCTCTTAAAATTAATGACTGCAAAAGGACTTTTGTAGGGAAAGTGCTGAACCACATACTGCAGGGACTGATCATCCATGCATTATCAGGACAAAGCCATTGCCGTCCTTTTGAGATCAGGACAAATATGTTAGGAGTTATGTTTCAGGATTAAATTTAAAACTGTATCCAAACTCAACAGCTGGTCATTCTCTCTATAATAAGATGAACTAAACCTTTCTATTTTGGCTTGTTTAACCTCTGAATCCAAATGTTGCTCTTCTGGCTCTCTGATTTCCATATAATCAATTTGAATATCGGTACAAACCAGGAGATTCCCATTAAATCTGACCAGCTGCTCTCTTTTCTAAGCTTAAGGCTTCTTTTCTGTTGCTCTTTCTAAAAACTGTGGGAGCTCACATGAACACCAGCATAACACAGAACACCTGCACCATTATTGATCTGGGCTGGTGAATTCACTGGATGCTATTGTGCACAGCCACAAGAATAACACAAGTCAATGGTTAGAAAGAAACATTGTTCTGGTATCTGTTTCAGAGAGGCTATATAGATAGGTATTTAAAAATCTGTGGCATTATAATAAGCTGCCAAGTGTAGGAAATGCATATCTGTTGGTTTGTTTGTGTTTTGGTTTTTTTTTTTTTTTTAATCTTTCCAAGATCAGCATAATTTTAATAAGTGGAGCCACTTACATTGCTAAATTTTCATATGCTATCTTAAAAAAAACCCTGGGTTTGACAGTTATGTGGGGCTGCAGAGTCAGAGAATCCCCATACTTGTAATACACAACCTAATCAATTCTCCTCTGAATGTCATCCTCAAGCATTGTTTACACTAAAACAGAGCGTGCAAAAGAAGTTCACAAAGCAGATGTTTTTCTATCACTTTAAATTCATTCACTTTAAACAAGATGATGGGTAAGAGAGAATACAGTTCAGAGTTAAGCATGCAGCCATATACAGTCTGTATTTCAACATTTGCCCATTTAATATCCAGATATTGAACTGCCTACGAATGTGACTGTCATCTTAATTCTCTATTGCTTCCTTCTGGCCATGTTGTTAATGTGTTTTGAATAATTTTCAGAATAAATGCTCCAAAGTGATAAAAGAAACTGGTTTGTGTGGCATTTACCACGACATTCCCTAAACTTCTAATTGCTTGAGAATGTGGGCTCCTACCTTTCATTTGCTTTAAGCTACATACTCTGCCATTGCTACTTCTTGAATAAACTGCAAAGTACACCTTTTTTTTTGCTCTAAACAAAACCATCAATGAGGTGAGGACACAGTGCTTATAATAAATAATAAAAAATATAAACAAACAGATAAATAGATAAGAAGGAGAGAAAATTTCTTGTGGGATAAAAGTGGACTATTTTAGGTTATTTTGGTACAATATCTACAACTGGTTATAAAAGAAACAGGAAGGTGGAAAGCTGGAGCCAGTAACACATTTTCATTGTTCCAGCCTACTTCTCTTGAGAAATAAAATATTGAGGATGTTTGTGGGAGGCTAACAAGTTCTTGTGTGATTCACCAAGCTGCTTTCTGGTTGCTGAATGAAGGATCCTTTTCCTGCCTGAAGAGTAGTGAATTTCAATTATCTCTGCACAACCAGTACTAGATCTGTTACCAGTACAAACATGAGATAACTTACAGCATCACCATCTCTCTTCAGGAAATCCTACTGCATTGAGACAGTGATAACAAAGGGCAGAGGCTTCTCAGGTGGGCATAAGAACTGAGAAGATATCACTTTTTACCATGGATTTAGGGCCAAGAATGCAAAGAGAGAGAAAATTGTAACAGTCCTGAACAAGGCTTGTGTTTTTATAAGAGTGCTTGTGCCTGTCCTTAACTAAAAATTTCTTAACTCTAGAGATGAAGTGTTGTGTTTGTTCTCCTTCAGGGCTCATGAATCTTGCATTCTTGACTACGCAGTGACAGAGCTTCAACATGAGGTGAAAAGGGTATCCCCATTTTCTTTTCTCCTTCTTATTTCCTTCCTTCCTCCCTTATGCTTCTGTGGTGCTCAGGGCACACTCCTGGGAAAAAAAGTGATTTTAGTTTGAAATCCTTTAGATTAAGGATACTGAACTCAAATCTCCCAAGTGATTTCTTTAACCAAGAGTCTGTCATACAAAACATGAGCAATGCCTCCCCTCATCACCTTTCTCTGACAGCTGTGTTTTAAAGGCAAAACAGTTAAAATTGTGTTTTATAAGTGGCTCAGTAAGTGTCAGGCATGCTCAGAGTACAAGTTTCAGACATTCAGTCCTACTCCACTGGTCTTCTTAGGTAATTTATGAATTCCATCAGGAGCTAGTTGAAGGCTGTGGATCCTCAAGAAGAGATAAGTGCAGCTCTAGGTATATGCAAAATGGAATTTCAGGCAATTAGGAAAGTTTTAGGTCAAACAGAGTTGGGCCAGGAAATTTAGCTGTTTGCTGAGCACGGATGTTTTAAATGGCAATTAATCCATGAGGTGTGTAAACTCAACTCACATTTTTTTAAAGGACTCTACACTATTTTCATTATATGTGCTTCATCCTAGTTTATACTATAGTACCAGAATTACTTCCATCATCTGCCATTCTTAATATTTTTTCTGATATGTTGACTTTATTTTTATTTATTGGAAATAGTATTCTACTTTTCCCTTTACTCATGACATCAATTTTATTCCTTTGGCTGAATCACAGTAGATATAAATTTGGTGTAAGTAATGTACTAGTCTTTGACTCTATCTTTCCAAACTCCATAGGCTGAATTTATACTGACTTGTATCTGAAGACATTAACATCTAGGCAAGTGTTATCATTAGTACAATATGTTTTCATAAGTGGAAAAATTAGATAATTAGACTATAGATGGCTTATGTTGTTAATAAGGCCTAACTTGCCACTTCTTGTATTTGTCAAAAAATGAAATAACAAAAATTACTTCTAGTATGGTTATAGACCACAAAAATTGAGAACCTAACTCTGACAGCTGTTTGGGGACAATTTTACTCATGATAAAATGTATGACAAAATAGGTTCAATTTCTTTCCCCAATTGTTAGTGTAACAGGGGAAAACAACTCAAGATGTGTTAAGTAGAGCTACCAAGATAAGAGTGGTTGAATGTGATTTTCAGAACCCAGTGTTAAAGAAAGTTGAGTAGAAAAAAGCCTATATAAGTTTAGCCAATGAAAAAAACAGGAGTCTAGTCTAAATATGATCTCCAGATTCCCTCTCAGTGTAATAAAGAAATACCTTTTCACATTGGGATGAACTGCTGATTGCAAGTGTTTGGTTTTCGATCTGGTGTTCTTTTCCAAGTAACTACCAAGGCATTTCAGACATCAGTGTTAGACTGAATGTCTAACTTCAGATAAGTCAATTTAGGTGAGACAAAGCTCAGGTTGGTTAACTGAGTAGGTAAGGAAATCTTAACTGTATGTGGCTAGAGGTCATTTACAAGTTGTCCTGTTACAATTTTGGGGTTGTGAGTCACAAAATATTATTATATTGATTGATCTACCTGACAGAGCTGTTGTGAAAATGAGTTACTCTTTGTACAGAGAGAAATAAATACAAAAAAGATACAATTCCACCTCCTCTAGTCCAATATACTTCTGATTGACTATATTGGGAGATCCAACAGCATGAAAGGTGCAGAACTAAACTGTAATATTTCTTTTTAATTTATATTATAAGCAAGAAAATCCTTCAAAAGTTTTTGTAATTTGTTATCCTATCTTGTTTCAACTGTAGCAAACCAAAGCAGAATAAGGGCAGAAGTAAATGTCCAACTTTCCCCATTTTTCCTTCTCCAAACAAGAGCTGTGTTTATTGCCTACAAAGAAACAGACCTCCAGTAACTGAAAGATATATACTTCTTTTCCTGTGTTTATATCTGCTTCGTTTACTGAATGCAGAATTTCATACGGTTTGAAGATTACAAAATAAATAATTTTTTTAGCCATTGAAATGATCAAAACTGTAACTGTGAACTCAAGCTAATCACAAACTTCAGTTGTTTTAGTGATTCTAATTTGTACCTCAGTAGAGCAAAATGCTCTACACAGATTATCTGATTTATTTTGTTACAAGCTAACTAACAGTGGAATTTAGCCTAGCTAACACAGGTTATCTAAAAATTAAGATAGATTCAACTCTAGACTGAGACATTAAAATTTAGGTATCTAAATGTGAGTTATGGGTATAAACTCCTATGTAGATGATGCATATTTGCATTTCACTACAGCTGCTAAACAGATGTGGTCTTGTTTATCTTCTCTGTCTCTTGATGTAGAAAGTTGTAAACCTCCCATGGGGATGTCTTTAGACACCTTAGGGCATCTCAAATTACACTAGACAGTTATGATCAGGCAATAAGAATTGAGTCTCTAGTCAATGGAGTCTGAAGTACTTTTAAACTTCCTAGACTGTCATCTTTCTACGATCCAAACCCTCATTTTAGTACAACACTAAGGCATAGTCTTGGCTCGTGCATCTGAGAAAAGTAACACACTATGGGAAAGAGTTGTGACAGAACTACACAGACTAGAGACATGAAAGATAAAAAAGATAAAACTACAGACAAGGTAAGAGAGAGTGGTACAAGGATCCTGCAGGAATCACAGGTGAGAAAAAACTTAAGAGGCAAAATAAAAAAAGAGTAGCTTTTCAGTCCTAGTAATTTATTGCATAATATTGTTGTGGTTTGAACTTGGCCGGAAACCAATCACCATGTGGCCAGTCATTCACTTCCCTCCTCTTCCCCCCGCAGTTAAATAGGGGAGGGACAAACAAAGAAATTTGTAGGTTGAAACAGGTTAAAAAAAAAAAAATTAGTAATAGTAACAAAACAACAGTAATAATAGTAAGTCCAAACAGGTAATATACAGCAGTTGCTCACTGACTGGTGACTGATACATAGCTCACACCCAGCAGCGATCCTGATTGCACTAGAAATGCAGCCGTACTTGCTGTGTCAGCTGGAAAACGGAAAAGGAAATGAGAGAGCACGTGTCTGCCTATATACTGAGCATGACATCACATGGCATGTAATACTCCAACAACCATCTGAGCCCAGCCCTCCAGCTGTGCTCCCTCTCCGCCCAAAGAAAGTTAACTCTACCCTGGCCAAAACCAGGACAAATATTAAGCCACAAATCTTGTACATTTTTAATTTTTTTAATAAATATTTGTGATCTGTATCCATGTGTAGAATTTCTACAATTATTTGTTATTCTTTGTTATTTTGTTATTATTTGTTATGCTTAGTTTCTCCTGCTTGCTAGTCTTTTCATCTTCTGCTCCAAATACTTAAGCTCCCCAATAGAAGGACAATATGTTTTTCTATCAAGGTTGCATACTAGGGATAATAATTTTTAAAATCCTACAAAGATACAATTGTAAAATATAAACTAATATCCTGTCCCCTGCACTAGAAAGCAGGATATTTTTGGTAGTTATTATTAAATAAATTGCAACAAATTTCTGATGTAAAACTGAAGCCTGGGTTCTGAAGTCTTTCAAAAGAGTCTTGCACTGGTATATCCTGAACACCTTATTTCCAATGAGTAGACAAGATTTTCCTCAAGGTTTATATACAGGAGAACAAAGAGTCGGTGGAGAAATGGTAAAATAAAATACATTAAACCATCTTCAAATGAAGAGGAAAGAAGAGGTTATCTGGGTTTGAATTCCCTCCTCCATTTGTGCCATGAAACTATGAAACATCTGTACTTAATTTTCTACATTTGAACAAAGAAAAAGAATTAAAAGAAACCTTTTTAACTAGAGGGATATGGAGAGAAATAGCCATCAGAAATTCAACCCAAAGAGTGTATCAAATTACCTAAAAATTATTCTTCCTTCTTTCAAGGCCTATCCTAAATAATTTGAGAACAGAGATGACATTTAAAAGCAGAAGGGAAGGTGGGCAGGAAGATCAGAGCAGAAAAGATGAATTTCTTGTGCTGCAATATAACACCATCATTTTTCTTAATTATTCTTGACATTTCACCTATTATTCTGTGAGCTCCCTCAGAGCATAGAGGAGAAAAAATGCCAGTTGCTCTTCAGAATAAAATGTGAAGAGGTACTTGCTGTTGGCTTTTATGGTTGGAGTCTGCCCTTTGATACACAGAATCATAGCACCACCTGTCTGGTAAAATTAGCTATTATGTTTGCAGATGTGCAACCCAGGGCAGATTATGCAAAAAGGTGTGTGTATGGTGTATTTGTGTGGTAGAAAGCTAAGAGGGTGAACTTAATTTTTATATTAAAATAAGATTAATGAATATATGGTGAAAAAAAAAAAAGAGTAATACTTAAGAGCTGAATTAACCCCATAAGGACTTTTATTGAAATCTGTAGGCCAAAATAAATAGTACATACCTGTATAGGGCATTTAAATTCAATATATTCTCTAAACCCCATGACCAATGTTGTAGAGTAATATCTATCTATCATAATGAATGAAACATTAATTTCCTCAGCCTCTCTAGGGTGTTGCTGTAAAACAAGGATTAAGAATTGTTCATCAGAACCAATATGAAAAGGACACAGAGGTTATGCTAAGAAACATAGAGTTTTCTTAGAAATATAATAAACAAAGCAGAAAACTCAAACCATTAGTGGTATAAAATTTATCTTCTTAATAAGGACCTTAATTTCACTTTTTTTTTTTTTTAATTTTATTTTTTCTTATTATTTAATTTCTATACTTCAGTGAATTGTGAAGTATAGGTAAGAAATAAATCGTTAGCCTGCAAAATTACATCAAAATAACCACTAGTCATAGAAAAATACAAATAACTACTTAATAAGGTTTATACAATTAAAAGTATATGCTTTGGAATTAATAAACAGAAGTCACAGGAACTAATTTCACAAGTCAAAGCACATATCTGCTAAAAGGCCATCATCCCTGTCAGAATGTATTTATCTGTCTATTGATTTATATATTTATTTATTTAAGGGAATACTGACCTCTTCATGGAAGTACAGGCTCAAAATGAAAATCTATTTTATTCACATGAAACTTTTTGAAAATTTGATAAATTTTGCAGGCAAACAGCACTTCCTTTCATATCTTTAATGAGATTTGTGGATATAAGATAATGAAACTACATTAACTGTAATCTGTAGAATCTCAGTCTCCTCCTTTCTAGTAATGTTCGTTCTGTGGAATAAAATCTTCCATGTCAATCCGCTATGACCAGTCAATTGTACAGTACTTTTTTAGTCCCTGTTCTCATAAATTCTGCCTTCCTCTCCAATAGGATGAATTCCCCTGATCTTCAGTAGTCCTATCAACCAGTGTTAGAAGAGAAAAAAAATCAGTTGTCTCTGCCTGCTGGATATTAATATATTTAAGAAGGCATATTTGCAAAGCACTAAGTAAAAGACTTCCAGCCCATATCCCTCCCACAGTTGTGAGGGGAGACAGGGAATGATAGATGTGAGCTCATTTCCCACAAAAGAAGAAACTAAATCTCAGATGTCATAACTAGACCAGCAGTCAGAACTACAGTCACTGTTGCATGCCTTCTTCCTCTTTTCCAGGAGGGTGTCATTACTTATTGTGACACTTGCACAGACATTTGTACTTTAAGTAGGTCTATATCACAGAATCATAGAATCGTCTAGGTTGGAAAAGATCTTGAAGATCATCTAGTCCAATCATTATACTTAGGGGTTGTACAGTGTTAACAATGTGTTTGAACCAGAGTATGGGTAAGAAGAGTTTTGTAAAAAAGTTCTGGCACAGCATCAACTACCATACACATACACTTTGTAGTGTCAGAGGTCTTGGGATGCCCTGAATGAATGTTTGTGCCTGATTTGAGCACACAACTGAGGATACAACATAATGAGTGCTTCCTGGCATATCTTTATTAGATATCTCCTAAGGAATGACCTATAGAATTGTGGACACATAGCCATGGAGTTTTGTGTCATCTATATTGGTGTAACTTCTAGGAAAGGTCCTTCAATTTTTCTTGTTGTCATTCCTCAGAAACTAGTATAAACCACTTAGAGTTAATAAAGTAAACACTGATTGGCAGATGGAAATTTTATTATTAAAGGTTTTGTTAGTTGTTGTTATTACCATCACTGTCATTATTGTTACTACAGCAATTCTAACTTCAGAAAACTGAAAATAACTACTGTAACTAAGTCTTAGGAAAAAAATAGAGAATAAATATTATTTATTGACTGATTTTTGGACCAAATAAGCACTTGGAAATAGCTGAAATTATGGTGAAAAGTTATAGGTGGATAATTTTAACCTATTAAGAACAGAAGATTGCCAGCATTCCATCAAGCCTAAGATCGTTTACTCTGCTTTCTGTAAATAAAGTGCAGGTAAGAGTTTGCGACAGGTCAGGTATGAATGTGTTCTTAGATTCTGACAATTTGTAGCCCAGGGACTTTCTGAGCCAGAAGATATTCCTTCATAATTGGTAAAATTTTCATTTGAATGAATGTTAATTTTTAGTGCATGACCTTGCAGAAAATTCTATATCTATTACAAATTGTTTAATTTATTTTTTTTTTTAAATTTCTTGTAGTAAAAATAATTTTGAAACTGGAGTGAACAAAACACCTGAGAAACATATTTAAGGTATCTACTTTCAGATGAGTTGAATAGGACTGTAGGTTTACTGGTTCCTCCCCATTGAGCTAGTAGTTAACTTAGATACCTACACTGTAAACACATAAAATTTGGTCTTAAGATTCTATGCTTTCTCTCTGTGACAATTTGATATTAATGATAATAATAATAGTACCTTGAATCATAACAGTTAATGCAAAGATATTCTGAAATAATTATTAAACTTCAAATTTTGGAATTTAAAGGAGTCTGCGAGTCTTAGAAATTTAGAGGAGACAGTCATATAAGGAAAAGTATTACGTGTCTTATTACATTTTACATCTCTCATCTGATGCATCTTGGCCTCATTGTTTCTTCTTCTGAAAAAGATGGTCCCAGGGTTAGACCTCCTATTTTAATTCTTATTAACTGATCGTCTTCTAGTCACAACCCTTTCTCTCACACATAGTGGAAATTTGGACTTGTTTAATTTCTTTGTTTCTGGTTGCTTGCCACTATTAAAGGAGGAGAGCAATATTCCACTTCTTCATTAAATTCGAAACTTGATCAATGCCAAGCGCTTCTGTTGTACTCGCTAAAATGCATTTCCTGAAGTTGTTCTCAAAACACAGCAATTCAAAAATGAAACTATTTAGTTTGAGGGAATATATTTTGTATATGAATGACTTAAAAAAAAAAAAATCCATTCATGCCTAAATCACCAGTAATTAATGTGTGGCTATAAAATAATCTGTTCCCTGAGATCTTTTCAGGGGATTAGTTTTTAATGAACTCCATGCATTCTCGACATTTGGAAAGAGGTAAAAAAAGAATATCCCACCCTTTTCATTAGTCTCTGATGGGCTGTTATTCTGAGTCATAGGTGTGCATATGTGGAACGATCACTACTCTGAGAGATACTAGGCTAATGGCTACTGCAGGTGAAAAATGCCAGCTGATCAAGTCTGCAACAGTGTCAGGATTCCCTCTCCCTCCCCTCTGAGCTCTTAATTCAACTAGAATAAAAAGGAAAATAACTCCAAGTGGTTCTCTTCGTAATTTTCAAATAGACTGATTACATCTCTTTCTCCACTGGAATGGAATCACTCCATGCTGCAAACTAATCTAATAAATATATTAGATTCTAAATAAGTTTAACACAGAAGACTTTATTCTTACTTTAGATCTGTGGGTGTACACTGCAACTTATCTTGTATAAATCACCTTTTGTGGCCTTACATACATATCTTGGGTCACACAACAGAGGTCGGATTCAATGCCTAAATTGGTAATTTTATACCAGATTAAACAAGCCATAAAAACAGAGAAAGAAGAAAATTTTTACTGCTGAAGATATATGTGTACTCTGTAATGAGAAAAGTAAGGTAATTATGACAGTTTGTCCTTGATGTCCTTCAAAAGAAAATACTCTGACATCAATATTTAACAAAAGCATGACACAGAAAATTCAGTCTCCATTTAATGTGTTTTTTATATTTTATTAATTTTTAAATTATTGGATGTCTACATTTTTTCATAACAAAGCCTTATAACTTGAGGGGATTTTGCCTTAGGCAAAGCACTGCCGTTTGATAAATCTTCTGCACTTGTCTTGCTTTAACAATATGAACTTTTTTTCAGAAAAGTGCAAAGCTGTGTTTGACCCCACAGGGAAAAAGTTTTCTTTTTAAGAAATGTGTACAAAGTATTTAATAAGTTATGTCACTCAGTTTTACTGTATATTATGTTTTCAGTGACTACAGTTAACTTTCTGAATCCCCAGATGACAACATTTTAATAAAAACAAGACATTTTCAACAAAATGTCAGTAGCAAAGTGATCAAAGTGCTATGGGAGCATTTTGGCAACAGTCTGAGCTTTGAATTTCCTATTCACTTTCCAAAACATTCACTTAAAAAGCATTTATTGAAGCTGAACTGCCTTTATCAGCCTGATCAGAGCTCCATAAAGAGCATGCATGATTCAACCACCTTTCCAAGCTTTAAAAAAATATAACTTTGATATATGCCTCACAAGTACAGCACAATAGTTTTCATGCTCACGTTTGTTAAGATTTAGTGCAGCCATTAAAGAACAGAAGGGCTCTTTGGTGGCAATTCTCAGACATACCAAATATCCCAAAGCACAACCTTCTACAAATCAGAGATTAAGGTACTGACAAAAATTTCCACTTGATTGCAGTTTTCCCCCTTAAACTTGTATCAGGAGTGACTATTTTTTCGATCAAATCTCTGAGGGAGGTGATTTTTTATTTTTTTACTCTCTGAGAAAAATATCAACTGAGAGATAAAAAGTGACATTTTATGTGCCTTGTCCAGAAGTCAGTCGATTTATTTAAAAAACTTTGTGTGTGCCTGACCTATACATGAAGTTTGTGACATGTCCCTTGTCAAGTATTGATCACTTAAGACTTTACTGTTTGCCTACTGCAATGTAGCTAATAATCTCTTTTTATTTAGTTTTGTGGCTTTGAATTCTTATAATGACCCAGCTGATTTCTCTGGGACAGTCTTTCTTCAGCTGTGTAAACGGGCTATGGAAATTAAGCCTACTAAAGCACCTTTCCTAGGCAAACAGCCTTTGTTTTCCATCAGTTCACACGGCAAGTGGTTTGCATGCAGATTGATACATTTGGAAGCAGCAAATGCCATCAATCTTTAGGACTTTCTGATACACACCATTTCACCTCTACATCTTGTAAGGGATGGTTGAGCAGTCATGCTATATTCTCCTTGAATGATGCAAAACTTTCTTGTTCAGCTCACCTCAGCATTTTGTGAACATTGTTGGATATACACAAAAGCTGGAGCTTTCATTAAGTCTCTGTTTGGTGTCTTTCAAATGGCATTCAGATCTGACAGACCTTCTCGCTAAACAATTATGTTATACTATCATACTTTTCATTGCTTCTCATTTCAGGATGAGGAGACTGTTTAAATCTTATTTTCTTAATGTACCCAGACTATTTTTGTACAGACTCAAAATGTTAACAGAGATGTTATTCATAGGTTCACTGGCAAATCTTGTATGGAACTGCAAAAAGTCAGCAAAATTAGAAGAAAAATCTTACATTTTATGTTATTTATATATATATCTCACTACAGAAATAGTATAATCTTCAGTAGAGGATTTAAATCCTGCTTTGTTCAGAACTGGTTATATTACCATCGTAGGGCATTATATGACAGTTTCTGAAGCCGTGTTTATGCCACCCAAGTAGTTTGCAATGATTCATTTTACATAGATTTCAAATGTAATGAAATGAACAATGGTATTTCAAGATTCTATTCAGCCTTAATTATACATGTGTCTACAACAGATCTTTCAGCTAAATCTTAGGATCTACAGGTGCCTTTAAATATACGTTTGAACCAGAGCAGGGAAAAATGTAACAGACATAGATTTAAAATTCATCAGTCATTATGGCAACACCCAGCAGCATCAGCCAGAAATGCCATCTCATTTTTCAGGTTAAAAATAATATATATATTCTATAATCTACAATGAGAACAGAGTGAAAACTACATGCTCAATATAAAATCTGTGACTTAAAAAATTTCTACTCAACTTCTCTCTAATTCTCTGCTTCTCTATAGAACAGACACTCCCTCTCTCTTTAAATATCTTAAACCTTTGCAGTTATTTCTTTGTGCATGCCTAGAACTGTGCCAGCCTTATTACAGCTCAGCAGTTCAGAGATTACTTTACACAAAGCAAGAATTCCTCTTACAAAATATCACTATGTTTGATATGAAAATATTTTTCACCGTTAACAAGGTATTGACAGAAGTTGGCTGCTAACAAATATTGTTCTGATGTTATTTTCATTAAACTAAGCTGGAAGAAATAGTGTTCTCTTTTTCTGTAAGAACGAGGCAGTTGAAGTGCTGCCCAGATGGTAGAAGCAGAAAAATAATTTATTTCCCTCACCTAAAATTATTCAAAACCACGTCCCGTATGGGAATAGGCTAACCATCTGGCTATATCTGTTTTATCTGACTAGGAAGTGGTTGGGAAATCCTGCTGGGAAAGGAAAAGTCTTGATCTGTGATTCCTGTTCTAAACTGTTATTCTGAAATTTACTTATATAGTTACTAACAAAAAGCCTGAACATTTCTGGAACAGGTACCATATGCCATATCTCCTGTGTTTCAGGTGACATCCTAGTCATTCCTACACAAAATTATGCTCTTCCTCTACTGAATTCCTTTATGCAAAGTCACACAACTTCACTAGAAGAGTAGGAAGATGCTAACCACACAGTGAAACCTGTAATCTGCTGGTGAGGAAACTTCTGGAGGAAAGGAATTCAATCTATTTCTGTCCATTTATGTCAATATTTGAACAGTACAGCAATTGGGTGGAAAAAAATGGTCACCCCCCTCATTTTTTGACATGACTTCAAAGAAAGCGCAAGTGTAAAGCAATCTCTTGAGGAGTTCCCCTCCCTCAAGAAATGTTTTGGAAGCTCTCAAAGTGCTTAGCAGCTGAGCAGTGAGTTGTTAAAAGTCTGGCAAGAAATTAAAGTCTGTAATCTTGGGGTTGTATCTATACTAGAAAGCTAAGCAGTGTTAGTGACTTTTGTCAAGTTTTATCTGGGTGGTTTATCTGGCATAGTTTAACTCAGTTGCAAACTTCTTCCACCCCCAGATGCCACAGTACCTATTGGGAATGGCTGCTGGCCAGTGCTACCCAAGAAACTATGCCTGGAGAAATGTCTGAAGTCAAAAACTCTGCAAGAGAGTGTGTTAACAATTAAATACCATAGATAACCAGGCACAAAGGCCAGAGCTCATGTTGTGACCCTGATAAATTTACTAGCACAGTTCTGGTAACTCCAGGTTCTAGTTAACTGAAAGAGTAATTTGAGAATTCTTCCAGTAGTTGCTTTTTCCATAATATCTCTCTCTTCAGAATTTTCTATGGTATCTGTTTCAAGCCCTGTTGAACTCAGGGTCACTTTGAGAATAGGAACACTTACAGGTTCTTCTCTTCTACTTGGCTACCCTTTACCATAAAGCTTGAGGAACTCAGCATCAGAGGTTACTGACCTTTTGTCAAATACAGTTGAAATGAATTTTATTCAGAAGCATTTGATGATAACAGACAAACAGACATAACACATACACACATAAACTTTATTAATGCAGTCCTAGAAAACAGGGATTAAATTAAAAGACACCAAAATTAGGGTGCTTTTTTGAGGAGCATCTTCTCTTTAGATCCTATATCAAACTGTATGCTAATTGACTCTGACATCTGGCTATTGCTTTTTTGATGCCTGATGTTTAACTTATAGCTCTTGTTGCCTTTCACGTGAGTTGATCTCCTGGCACCTGAAAATCCTGACTCCTAGAATGTTAATAAAGAGTATTCTTTTTAGAGGTAGGAAAGAATGAAAGTGAAGGGGCTTAGAATTCTTTTGACTAGAAATAAAAAACCCTAGCAAATTAAAGAGTAAACTGTTTCCCCAGCAAAAGGAACATAAATTTATTCTGGTGATTTGAAAAATATATTCAAAAATATAATTTACAGTATTTCATCTTCACACAGTTAAAATTCAAGATATGCAGACTATGCTTCTAACAGAAAAAAAAAAAAAAAACAACCAAGGAATATAAAAATTAAACTTGGGGAGGACTGTAAATGAAAATCAGAACTTTAGGCTTTATTCTCATGATCAACATGATTAGCGATGGTAATGCTATGATATGAGATAATTTCTAGCAATTTTTTGCAGTGAATTGACATAATAACAAAAAATACACAATCAGAAACAATACCAGGAAAAAAGAAAACCCTCATTTACCTGCTGATTTTCCCTGGTGAAGCTTATTTTTTAACTCTAAGATTACATAAACACAGAGTTATGCTCCTAACCTTGCCAAGGTGTTCCTCTGTCTTGTTCATATGGAGTATTGCGATACATAAATGTAATGTGAGTTGATACTGAGAAATTATTCTTTGTTTGGCTATGTTCCATGAGGCAGCTGTTAAGAGTTGGCATCCTCAAACATGCTTGACACAGGCACTCTGAATATGTGTAGCAATCTCCAAATTTATGCAGATGTCCAGATGCTAGAGTGCTGATTGAGACATGGATGATGAAGGTTCAGTTCTATGATCCTTCCTCAAAGTAGGAAGTTTAAATCCGAATTTTCCCCTCCAATTCAAAAGACATTAACCTTGAGGATACTCACTTCCACTGCTAAAGGTCACAGTCTACCTATGTTACTGAATTCATATTTCAATTCAGATGATTCATTTGCTGAGAAAAACATACACAAAACAGTGTACTTCATTAATCTGGTAGACTAACAGGATTGGGGTATTACTAGAAATGTGTCTTTTGTATAATAAAATAATATTTAAAGTGGGTGATAGAGATCAGATCACCTACAGATGCTTTGCCCATTATAATATTCTCTTTTTGTGCTTTAATGACCTGCTTATGAACAGCAGCACATCTTCATCAAGTAGTCTGGATATTATGGTGCAATTTGGAATACAGATTTGTGTCTCCCCAACAAAATGTATTTGACTTTATAAATAAATCACAAAACACGGTTTGTGGTTGGGGTTTTTTTTGTTTGTTGGGTGGTGTTTGTTTTGGCGGGTTTTTTTGCTTTTTTTTTTTTTTTTAAGGCATAGGCCATTTGTCCCCCCTATGAAAGGTTATAACTGCTTTCCTTCAAAAAAAAGGAGTGGAAAAAGGTGCTGAAGCATATTTGAATCTAAAAACTTGAAGTATGATTCAAGATACACCCTGCACTTCTGTGTCTATAGATTCAAACTTATAGATTCAAACTTTTGTTATGTTTATATTAGTAAATTAAACAGTTCCAGGGAATGTTTATTAGCTCTGGAACTTTAGTGTCTATTTTGTTAATTTAATTTTTTGTTTTTATAGTGGCCCTTGGCAATTTGTCTCAAGTCAATTAGTGCTCTCCCAAATAATTCCTGGGCATATTTAAGAAATTTTCACATGCTATGGACATTCTTAATTATCAATTTAGATCCAGTTTCCATTTTAAAGAATTTAATGGTATAGACACACACATAAGGACTCATTTAATACCTCTCAGCCTTAATGTCAGCCATTGGTTCGGAACACACTCAATTTACTACTATAGAGTTAGCTTAAAGCTACTGACATACTGTGTAGGGTACACAGATTTTTATTTCCACTGACTTACCTTTCAGGTCCTAAGTAAATCTTTGCCTGTGATCTTCTTTGAATCTGATCCTAAGAAACTTGCCCAAATTTATCCAAGATGTCGATTTGTAGATAAAAGAAGACAGGTTAAACTGAGGTGGAGTCGTACTTTTTAATGAAGAAATTATCTGTCTTTCTGTTTTTTAGCAAAAGGTGTGCAGAAAAGGAAAGACTCTGCTTAGGGGATGTCAAATGTAAAATTATTTCATGCTAAAGAAACTAATATAAAACCTAACAATACAAAATTATCTGAAAGGAACAAAGGCAGCATTCAGAAGGTGAAGAACAGGTGAAGGTTCAGAGCAGGTTTAAGAAAAAAAAAAATAGTAATCAGACATGGAAAATGTTTTAGAGAATCTGAAGAAGAGTATACATGAATGTGATAAGAAGATGTTGAAAAGTTTGGAGGACAAGTTAATGTTGGTTGGCCAAAAGAGAGTGATGCATTTAGCTTTGATATTTTGGAAAAAATGAACAAAGAATGTTGGAGAGGCTGTATGGGAGGAGGGTAAAGCTGTCAAGACAACAGATACAAAAATACAGACCAGAGTACTGGCTGGAAGAGCAAGAACAGGAGTGGTATTTTACACTGAAGAATGAGTGCCAAGACTTTGACAGAGCTAGCTGAATATTGGAAGTCTTGAATTTGAGCTCAAATAAACACGAGCTAATATCAGTGCGCTTTCTTGAGACAAGTCTTCCATGCATGGTGGTAGTGTCAGTCAGTTCTGTCAGTCCCTCTGTGTGTATATGTGTATGTCAATCACCTAGTCAACAAATGCAAATTTGTAATTCTGAAAGGAAAGTATTGGATTTTAAATCGCTCTTTCTTAAACATGTACACAAACACATGTACATATTGACATTCTGTAAAGCACTTCTATCACAGTAGCAATTTTTCTTGACGTGATTTTTTTAGTATAAAAAAGAAAGAAGTCTAAATGAAATTTTGGCATCCCAGTCTATGAAAATGTTACTCAACTAGTTTAGCTACTAATCTATTTTGTGCCAATTTCATTTAAATACTGTCTCAATTTTATTGCAAAATGTGAATTCTAATATTTGCTGGGTTTTTTGTTTGTTTTTTTGTTGTTTTTTTTTTTTTTTTTCCCCAGTGTTAGGTGAAGAATGGAATTAAAAGGAAAAAAATATACCAAACCCAGCACAACACTAGGGTATGATATAAACATTTGCATGGAATTCTATGTTGTTGAAATGCATGAGTTCTAGGTTTATGTTTAGAAGAGTAGTCTTCACTTCCATGCTTCTCTTGTCTGAGCTACTTATTACAGGTGAAGGATTTTCTCATTTCTGTGATTCTGTTCTTCAGGTTTACCAAGAGACTTTGTTCATGGCTCAGGGTCCCATTCAGCTACTAGCCAAACAAATATGTAACAGACAGTTCCCACTTTAAAAATGTGTGAGCAATGCATAAAAATCCAAAGAGATCCCCAAAACAGAGTGAAGGGGCCAAGAAAATCCCAGACCATTCTGGTTAAAGCTTAAAGCTGTACTCAGTGTCTCTCGCTGCATAACTTCTATATCATTTTATCAAGGACTCATAGGAAGGTTCAAGGAAAGGTGTAAAGAATTATTATGAGGTGGGTTTGTGACTGCTCAGAAGGAATCCCATTTATAGGCAGAGGTGCATAGAATCAGTTATGAAAGTACTTGTTTGAAAAATTAAAGCATAGATCGGAAGATAATAATTTTAATTTGAGTTGAGGAGGAAAGATTTTAATACTTTGAGAAGTCAAATAAATGGATAGAAAAAATATACAGAGATGTGCAGGATAAAGATGGTCACAAAGAAAGTCACAAAGAAAAGAGTTACATGGTGTAACTTCGGTCCAGTAGTATGGTCGTCACAGATTTAAATTCCATATAACCCTTCAGCCAGGTCTTTTTTTGAATCAAATGGGCTAATTTCAATTTTTCTTTTACAGTCTTATATCTTCATACACAAACACTGGAAAATAGGCTTTCTGGTGCATAGCCAGCTCTTATTTTTCCTCATTCACAAAAGTAAATTGCTTGACTTAACAAAGAATATTTTATTTGAGGGAGAAAAGGAAAGGTAAGAAAGCACATAGGCTGGATAACATATAGTTCATAACTGTTAACTATTTCATGATCCTCTAATAATAAGGCAACTCTTAAGTCAGCTGCTTTTTTCTCTGCTTCTGCAGTAATGTGTACCTCACAGTTGGGATTGCCCAGTCTTGTTGTGTAGTAAAGCCCTTCTGCTGACCTTACGGTGATGTGACCTACTTTGTCCTAGTGACAATCCCTCACTGCTCATCGTTATGCTACCTGTTCACCATTTTTCTCCATTCCTTGTTCTGCTAGCAGCTTTACTAACCATTCCTGGTGTTTATAAATTCTTACCAAGAATTCAGGAAGAATTAAAAACCAACAGTCTTGTAACATACAAGTGATTCTTAAACAGACTCTTTTTCTCAATTTACAGATACATCTTAAAGTTATCTTTTAGAAAATATTTTTCCTACAAAGTCTCTTTTTTTTTTTTTTTTTAAATAAAGGCTATAACTTTTGTACCCTGCTACAGAAAGCTATTTTTAGTTAGCTGTCCACTCTGTTTCCATAAATTTAATTGGCTATCATTCCTGTACACTGTTATGATCAGAAATGTCTCTTTACATTATGGTATTAGCAGAAATCGTTTCCAAACATAAAGAAATAGTATATGAAACTAAGCTGCAGGCATTGAAGCATTTAATTTGTCTCCGTTCTTTCCACTAGATGTCAATAGAGTGCTCTTCCTGTCTGGGCTCCCCTACCACTTGAAAAAATGGAATAAAGAATAGCAGGGTTTCGGGTTTTGTTTTAGCCCTTAGCCACAAAGCTTATATCCCCATTCATCCCTGAAAGGGTATACCAAAGAGAATAAGGAAAAAGAGGTCTGTCGCTAAGGTACAGAATGATTTTTTGTTTACAGAATCAAGATTAGGCTCTGTGGGTGCTGAATTGAAATAAAAGTTCTTTTAAATAGGGCCCTGAGAAATCAATTGTAACCAGTAGTTAATGACCAGTTTGTGAACAGCTTGAGGGAAAGCCAAGGGCAGTTAAAACTCCAGTAAATTAGTTGTTAACTGTGCTAATGAATGATATTGCAGGGATTATTGCTATTATAAACTGTAATCAATCAGGTTTACCATTGTGTCCAAGAAAAAGTTTACAAGTAACAATATTTTATGGATGCAGCTCTGCACTTCCAATTTTAATTAATATGATAATCTGAGTATTCCATGATGCTAAATTCTATGTTCAGTTCCCAGGCAAATATAATCATGCATATTGCACATAAAAATAAGTACTTCATGATAAAATGTGGTCATATGAAATAATAAGGACATCAGCCAAGGCATCAGGAACTTGTCATGATTTATAGGAAGATCATACAAGTAAAGAGGACTATTCTTCCTAATTGCAACAAGAATTTGAGTAATTCATGGAAGTTTTGATGATTCAGTTCTGAAAATTTCACTGCATGTTCAACTCCTGTTTACACAGAGCTTTGCTGAGCCCTGCAACTCCTGCTCTCAAATGCAGTAATTCTCTCCCAGTCCCAGGTGATACACTGGCTAGTTCATCCCATCAGGGAGATTTGTGAACTGTTGGTTTAGCAAATGGGTCTGCTGCATGGATTCTTGAGGAAGGAAATGTAACCTTTCATGGGTATGGTTTGTTTGTTTTAACTCTGAATGTGGACCTTAACAAAAGCCATAGACAAATGTATCAATGCATCTCCAGTGTTGTAATGCAGAAGGAAGATGGATGCAGACTAAAAGAAATTTGACACAGTGTGCCACCCCTTTCATGTACCATGGAAAAGAGATGGCTGAATCATTTGGAAAACTGACTGTGAACCAGCAGCTTGTACTCACAGCCCAGAAAGCAAACTGTGTCCTGGGCTGCATCAAGAAAAGTGTGACCTGCAGTAGAGGCAGGTGATTCTCCCCTTCTATTCTGCTCTCACAAGACCCCACTTGGAGTGCTGGGATCCCCAAAGGAGGACATGGGCCTGATCGATCTGGTCCAGAGGAGTTTACAAATTGCTGGAGCACCTCCCTTGTGAGGACAGACTGAGAGAGCTGGAGTTCAGCCTAGAGGAAAGAAGGCTCTTGAGAGACTTTATAGTGCCTTTCAGTACTTAGAGGGGGCCTACAGGAAATCTGGGGAGGGAGCCTTTATCAGGGAGTGTAGGGATAGGGTGAGGGAAAAACTGAAAGAGGAAAGATTCAGATTAGGTAGAAGGAAGAAATTTTTCTTTGTGAGGATGGTGAGACACTGGCACAGGTTGCCCAGAGAAGCTGTGGCTGCCCCCTCCCTGGCAATGTTCAAGGCCAGGTTGGACGGGGCTTTGAGCAACCTGGGCTAGTGGAAGGTGTCCCTGCCCATGGCAGGGGAGTTGGAACTAGATGATATTTAAAGTCCCTTCCAACCCAAATCAAACCATTCTATGAGTCTATGATTCTATGATTTGGACACCCTGTCTCACTAATAGCAATCGCATTTCAGATGTAGCTGTTGTCTGCAATATTAAAGCCAAACAAAAGTGATTCAGGGACTGATCCTTGGCATCAAAGCCTAGAGGTACAAATTGGCTTACTCTTACACTGCTGAGATCTATCTGTCTCTACAAACTCTTCTCAGACTTGCTATTGATCATGTGCTCCTGGACCTCCTCTGGACCCAAAGTTTTCGCCTGTGGTCCAAAGATGTAATTCTAATTTTATTTTTTTCTTTACAGGTCATATCTTCGTAAGTTATGTGAATGGTGTGACTTTTAAAGTAGTTATTACCTGTAGGCATGTGCAGGAGGGAAAATGAGAATGCAAAAACTTTAGGATGTTGCTGAAATACTGTTTCGGACAGAGGAAGCCACGCCTGTGCAGTCACATCCATCGTGCCTTTTGAGAGCAGTTCCTACTGTGATCAGTGCCTTGAGTTGCACATGAGTATACTCCTTGAGAAACCCAGATGGAGTATGCATAGATGAGAGACCTAACAATTATGCCATCTAATTATTATAGAGGTACAATCTTTAATACTGCTCCCTGGCCCTCCATGTATTTTGCAATATAGATGTAGGTACATGCAGTCTGGATTTGAACATGTTCCCAGTTCTGCTGATTATGTAGTTTACTTCTGTCTTAAATTAAAATTACAGATATGGATTAAAACTGAATTGATAACAAAGAATGGAAAACAATAGCATAATTATTACAGAGATTCTCTTGATGCTTTTTCTAATTGGATTTTAGACCGAATCCATATTAAAGCAAAGTGATCAGCACTAACGCTTAAAATCTCCTACCACTTGAAGTATTTTATGAATTACAAATTAGACAGGATAATTCAGATCAGTATTAATCTTGGTAAATGCATGCTTCCAAAATGTCATGCAAACCCTAAGTGAGCAATGATAACTAAGCCCCAAATGGGGGTGTGTGTAAGTAAGGTTATATAATTTTTTGGCAGACAGTGTTTTTATTTAGCAAGAAAAATATTTTCCTTAACAGGAAAAATATGGATTATGGCCATGGCTCATAAACTCTGAAGAGCTAGCATTACTGGATTATGAAATGAACACTAAAGAGATGTTAAATGGTTTAGAACAGAACAAAGAAAATGGAAGTAACAAGATTTGTCAGTCACCAACTTCACCATTTCTGTGTCTTTTAAAATAAATGTTCATTGCTGTTTTCCCACCATGCTACATGTTTCCTCATACTTTCTCAATGTGTTTAATTATACTGATATCTGGTAGATATCTCTTCAACTTCTTCTGTTATAAAAAACTGCCAAAACTGATCTATCACTTTTAGAGCTCTAAAATACCTTAATTTCTTGTTTTGTTCCTAGTTTGTTTAACAGTCCGCTAGACTTCTCATAGATTTCTTAGTTTTGATAAACATGTTTTCTTATTTGTTTTGTTTTGGATTTTTTTAATTGTTATTTTTTCTTCCCTTTCAAATATTTTAAATACTTGAAAAATAATCAGAAGACTGTAACATGAAAGAACTTTTAAAGAAATTTAGAACATGAATGATAAAACAGAACTATGAAAATGTAAGGAAAATGTAGGCTAGCGTTTGGTCCATATTATTTCTTTTAATGGTAGATTATAGTTTGTAATCTTACAAAAAAATTATCCATAATCCATCTCAGCATCAATTCACTTTTCCCAATAAATTGAGAAGTAAAAGGAATAGAATCAGCTGTTGAAGTAAGCCAATGAGCTGGCTCTTAAAACATTTTTTTAATAACGAAATCATTTATCATAGTTTATAATGCACTTGTAGGTCATATATTATGTAAATAATTTAGTAAAAATTTGGAACTTAATGAGCAAATAGACCTTAATACTAATATAACCAAGACAAATTTTCCATGCACTTAAACTACAATAAATCCAAACCAAGATATTCTTCCAATGTTATACTAATAACTCTTTAGGTAGACTGAAAGCAGAGTTTTCCTTATTAATATAATATCTCAAAATAATAAAATATCTAATGAGGTAAAAACAAAATACAGATTTCTATATATTTATAAAGTGAAAAATTATTGCAAAGAAACTGCCCTTGAAGATAAAGTTATATTTCTTTAGACTTAAATTATCATAATTAATATATATTATTTAGTTATAATAGTTTGTTCAGAGTTGAGAGTCACAATCCACTAAAACCTTCTATTCTATAAAACAAGGTTTTCTTAAGGGTGAAAAAAGCAAATTATTTCTTAGAATGGTAGAATACTTATATTAGTAGTCATCTGAGAAAAAGGTTTTAGTTGTAAAATTAATGGTACTTTCACAGCATTTCCTGTTACATAAAGAACTTATTTCATTCAGGGTACAAAATTTTAAACAGTAAGTACCTTTAGTCACAAAACTGTGTGTTTTATTGTGTTTTTTTCCTGTTTCATTACATAAAGCTTTTTCCCTTAAATGACATAACTAACTTATATTTTTTTAATTTAAAGATTTAATTGAAAAGATACCTACACAACAAAGTTAAAATATAACTCAGATATTATAATCCAATGAATTATTTTTGTATGTATTTCAGTAGAATGTGGTGGGAATTTTTTTCTTCCAATAAATACGTGCTGATGATTTTTATCTTCCTGAATACTTGCTGTAGACTTAATGGTTTAGTTTCACTAAAAAATGACACATCTTGTCCCCTCCAGGATTGGATCTTCCTCTGTTGATTCTAAGGCATACAATTTCAGAGTCAAGTTTTCCAGAAAACTCCTTTGTTACTGAGTAGTTGGATGTCTTCCAAACTGTTTTATGTGATAGTAATTCAAGCATTCAGTATGTTGAAATAATCTCAGCCTTAGAGTTCAAGTAATTACCTGCAGTGTTCTTATTTGAATCACAGAAACAGGCCTTTTTTTAAGACTGAGTTTTAACTGTACTACATAAAGTATTTGTATGATAATAAAAATTTCATCTTCTCATTTTCTGAAATTCCTTGGTTTTGTCCCAATGCATAATTCAGCTCCTCTGGTTCTCTGTGCTCCTAGCATATAGCAAATGTTGGGTTTATAGATAGCTTCAGTGAAGGCCGTTGGGGAGAAAAGCAACTATGTATTTCTAATAAAGTAGTCCTCTTCTGGGTGGATAAACCTTGCAGCTATAGGTCACTGTTGTCTTGCAGGTGTCTTCTTGTTGGTCCAGCTGGTACTGAGGAAAGGGCTGCAGCTCTCACGTCCAACTCTCCCAAGTCAGGCTTGCTGGGGTTAAGGGTTCAGGGACCCACTCAGAATATAGAAGTGCTATGTTGCAGCACTTCAAGTCTACAGTATATGCTGGGGAAAACGAGCTATCTCGTTCAGTTAAGATCTAGCATAATTATATTAGTAATTCAAAATTTCTATTTCTACAGAAAATTGTCAGTTCAATTTTTTTGCCATCATTTGTCATTGTTTATAATTGTTATTTTCAGGTCTCCCTTTTCCACACCTTACCCTGCCTGAAATGCCTCAGTTTAAGCCTCATCCCCCACAATTTCCCCACACCTGTAATCTTGCCTCTCTCCTTTGAACCAACAGAAGGTTGCATTTCATACATTTCAGGTTGGAGAGAAAGCAGACATTATATTCTTCTCTTCCTTCTCTTGAAAACATTTTTTTTGGTGATTTTTTAACTCAAATTGATGATTTATTTCCTTAATTTTTAAAAAATGTTTATCAACATTTACTGGCAAAATGAAATGTTAATAAGTCTAGTTATGACTTAGTCTGTGCTATTAGTTCCATTGACTTCTGCAGGATTTATCTGAATAAGGGATATTGAATTTTGAGCGTATATTAGGAAAGTTATCTTGCAAGCAGAGGGCAAGAAATACTATAGCTTTGTATCTGTAGAAAATGTAATGGCTCTAAGAAGCTTTTTAAGGGAACTCAGATGTTGAAATGTAGAATATTAACTATGCAATGGAAAGAAGTTTCCATTGCTTCAGAGTCAATGCGACCTAGATGAAATTTGTTGTAGATACAGTATTTATTATAATTGATTACGAAGCTTCATGTGCTGTAATTTGCACTATGGTATGTGACAGGAGACAAAACCATGACTGTTGGAGTTGTATAAAACCCTTTACTGTTTGGTACATATCAAAATAACACAATAATTCTGCACATGTCTAGGTTCAGATGATAAATTGGATGTGAAAGATGTGAACTCAGTGAGCTATAAAGATGTGTGTCTGTCTATAAATATATTATGTATATCCTTAAGCATAACTGGATTATCTGTGTTCTCAATGGAAATTTTAAATCTCATCTAAAGAAACATATTGTTTCACCCAATCTAGGTCCTATTTCATTCCAGCAGTTTTACTCTGAGAATAAAGACTCAGGGGTGCATATACTGGAGTGTTTTCATATGCTGTTTGTATTTGTATCTATTTTTCACAGCAAGAAAACTGCTTGTTTGGTATGACTAGTAATTTGCTTTCACTCACACAAGCTTTTCTGTAAACAGGAGCCGAAATTCTGTCCCAGTCAGGAAGTTTCTGAGTATCTGTTGTCAGCTGCTGAATATTTCAAACTCTGACTGGTGTCATGGCATCTCAGCAGCATGCGAGAGTAACTCAGTGCCTCATAAAATAACGCTTTAACCAGAGAAAATATGACAACACATAGCTTGATAGTTAAAGCTGTGTCTAGGGCAGTGAATGATACAGACTTAAACTGTCTCAGGAAATAAACTAACTTTGCTGTGGACACACTCTGACTTTTTAACTCTTTCGTAAGAGGCCACTGCCCTCATGCTAGGTGCTACCACCATACCCTGCACGGAAATTGGTTGTGCCTGGGTGTGTGAGGACAATGTCTATTCAACAAGCAGGCAAACACGTCTGTTTTGGTTCTCAAGGACATTGAGTTACACTGATTAGCCCAGCCTGAGACAAAGACAGAACATAGGCCTGTAGGCATGAAGGAGATTTTCAGGTAAAAAATGAAGATGCTATATGAATCAAAGCAGCTCAAGAGATAGTTCTCTATTATTTGTCTGCAGGGTAATTATTAATGATTATGTTTGATTGTTTGTCAAGCTTTAATAAATCTGATTATTTAAGAAAAAATCTGGGCATGTGTAAACCCACAAATTGATGGATCTTGAAAAGTCTGAAGTGGAATAACAAGTTCCTGTGAAGAAATAGCTCCTGTGGGGTGCAGATGAGAAGGGTTTTTCTTCATTTCTGTTGATATAGTTACTTTCATTTTACACTTAAATCTCAGTTTAGCATCTGAGATTACAGGACCTTAAGTGGCTGAGTTCTTCATAGTCTTGTTTGACCAACAACCTAGCTAACTAAGTAAATCTCTTTTATTATAGTTATCTTTCACTGCTTAGTCAGCTGTATGTCTGAATATCAGTAAGTGTAACATGGTTTGTCATGGCACTTATTTAGGCAAGTGAGGCTACAGACTATTCATTCTAGCAGTGTAGAAAATATACAAATGTAATGAAGTTTAATTTCTTTGATTGAACTTGTTTAGGTGTTGGATCAGTCGACTTGTCATTTTAAATACAAAAGGATATTTTTTCTCTTTATTAACTGGAAATAATACTGTGACATACCGACTACTTTTAATACTTTCCTGTTTTGAAATAGTCTGTATTTACCAGTATGTTTATACCAACCATCTATAAATTATGAGTTAGAACTGTTCATCTTTTACCACTCTTATGCTTTATCAATAGTTTCTATTCTATTTATACACATAAGAGCATTGCAATATGCCTTCAGTAAATGCCTTTAGCTGATTGCAAGAGATCCTTCCTCAGGAGTGGGATTCATACTACAGTGTTTGTGTGCCATGCTTTCTACAGTAAGTTGTTGTGTTAGGCTCTCCCACAAAAGCCTGGTACTAATCCTTATGATAGATGCAGTCGAACTCAGATGCAAGCATACTTTGTATTTCAGTGAACATAAAGAAATATTTTCCCAGGAGGCCAATATTTGAAGTGTATACTTATCCTGTTGGATAATAAATGGTGTTATTCACCTCAGCAAAGATCAATATTTCCTCAGTGGATTGATAAAAGTGATCTGGTCTAACTTCAGCCTATGCTGTCTCAAATCTGGATATTCTTACTTTTACTAATGTTTCACAGAAGTTAATCTAACATTCTTGAATAACTTGACAGCTAGTTATGAGACAAGGAAATAATGATAAAATGTAGCCTTTCTATGTATCATTTTGCGTATATTATGGTGCATTGCAGAGTTGATATATAAGAATATCTAACAGTATAACTTTATTTTAGTAGAGCTGAATTAATGCATAACACTTCAAGTTAAAATTTATATCAACATTCTTAATTAGACTATACATGTCACCTCACATGCACACATTCAAAGAAATAATCACGAAATACCTCTAATTTTTATTAAAGACTGAGAGTAGCGCAGCATACTGAATTTGGTGTATAAGAAACCTAAGAAAAAGGAAATAAATGCAGAATTTTGTAAGAACTAGTCATGAGTTTGATATATTTTCACTCCATCAACTTAGCTAATGAGGGATGCTATCATGTACTCAAAAGAAAAGACTTGCAAACACATTTAAATAAGGAAGGGCTAGACTTTTGCTAATACTCAAAAAATTAAAAAATACAGCTGCAAATGCAGCTGTTATTCAAAGAATTCTTGTATAGAAATGAGAAACTATGTAACCTTTATGTACTCTAGAAATTGTTCTTCTGTATTGACCCTGTGTGCTCTGGAAAATCCTATTTCCAGTATGTCTATTCTAGTCAGAAGGCACCAGAAATAATTCTTGTTATTCAGCTGGACAAAACTAAGAAGTAGTAATATTTGCATGTAACCACAGCTTCCTAAACTTACTGCTTGTAGGCTACGTTAACTAAAACTTGATATATTTTTTTGTTTTTGTCTTATTAGACAGGAAAAAAAAATAGGAAAATCATCCCACTGTAAAATATCAAATGGTTCTTTAGCAAAAATAATAAAAATGCAGAGTTATTTGATGGCATCAAGTGATTTAATTACAACTTATCCTGTTGTGCATTTCTCTTAATTAAATAGGTTCCCCAAATGACTTTCAAATTAATAAGTGAGTATTTCACTTGTTGTTCGCACCTATAATCTTTGCAAATGAAGCTTGTTTCAAAATGACAAACGTTCTCTTCCTAAAAAGAACTACAGCTTAATAGTGGAATATGGCTGATGTTGTATCAGATACTGTGCAACAATTTCAGTAGGGAAAGAATAGGATTGGGAATGCAGGTAGCAAATTAGATTGATGTGTTGTCCTCGACATACTGGCATTTTCATTTCTGAGGCCTACCAAGTCCAAAACAAAACCATTTTTTATACTTGTTCAAAATCTCAAGAGAAATGAGTTCAGGTGGTCTCAGCTCAGTTTTTCATGTACAAGAGGACACATCAAAAAGCTGTCTGGTGTTGATAGCAATTCATCACTCTCATCTGTGAAAAGCCATGGGATTACAAGCATGGAGAAAAAAAAATACTGTTAACCACATTTTTTCCACCAACTATATCTCTCTGGCCCATTTTGTATGAATATATGAGCAGACATGTCAAGGGAGGGAATGAAGATCATGTCTTCATGATTATCAAGGACTGTTTTTTAATTCACCTTTCCTGCTCCTTGCCTCTGACTGAATCTCAGCATAATGAAACAAAATCTCACAGTATGCAAAGCAAAACAATAGAAGCTATAAGTTACAGAACAGGTAGTGAAAAATGTAAGTCACTAAAGAACACTGATGAGATGTTAAAAATGTAATCAAGCATCATGTCACTGTGTATGGTTTAATTCTTCCAAACTCCTGAAATGACCTTGGGAAAATTAGAACACTTGAAAATGTTGCATCTTCAACAAGTCTTTTCCCTCAGGTTTAATGAAGGACACAGAGAGAGATTACTGATATGATTATGTTCAACTTAAAAGATTTCTTTAGGGAATACCTATATTAATAACACTATTCAGTTTTCAGCAGTGTCATAGACATTTTTGGAGATGCTGCAATGTCATATCACAAGGTGCAAAATTGTTTTCAGGGGCTGTTTATATCCTTTCTTATTCTTTCAGTCTTTCAGAACTCATTCCATATAACTCCAGTGAGGGAAGGGAGTTTCATCATCAAGATGACAGGAAAAAGAAAGACCTGCATTGTTCACATTTCCCTAAAGCTCTGGCAGAGAGGGACAGAATACAACCTCACGTGCTAAAAATGCTCATCTGGATGAGCACAGCAGATTAGCGAGAATAAATTTAGCTAGGGGTCAATGTTTGTCAGTAGCATCTTCCTAACATTACTAAATTTGGGGGAATGTGAGTTTCTGCCACTTTATATTATTTCTTTGGGACTTACAAGAGACTAGCGTAGACAAAAGTTAGAGCTGAGGTAAGCAAGGGAGAAGGTATACGGCAGTGAAGAAAAGCAGATGTTTTATTCAAGAAAAATTCAAGTCAATTTCTGAGTAACTGACTGTATTTGATTTTAGAAGCGATGTGAAGAGATTTCACTTTGGAGTAAAGCATTAGTACTAGAGGTTCATTCAAACTACAAAAACCTGATAATACTGATGTGGCTTTTGAAAACACTCAATAGGTCTAAATCAGCCTATAACTTCAGTTCATGGCAGCATAGGGATATTGGGTGGCTAAATTTTAGCTTGCTCTGTAAATTATTATTAAAATTATTATTAAAATTAATATGAGTAGTATTAACCAGTATGATCTGTACTAAAAGTAACCTCCCATCTTCTCTTTCCCCTCTGACAGTACTTCTGTGAATCTTTTCTGTACTCTATTTTACTCTGCAGCTCACAGACAGGACACTATAACACTGTAACTGAATCAGTAGAGAGCTGTGCTACTCTGAGTGAGAAATAATAGCCAGGAGTAAGAGGAAAAAGAATGGGATTGAAATTAAGTCTTTGTTGATGAAATCTGTTTGTTTTTATAACTCGCCCAAAAATCTCTCAGAAAGCAGGTTAGAATTCTATTGCTTGTGTCCATTAACAAAGGCACCTGGACTCTACCTGGGTTCTTTTGCTGTTCTGGTTTCTAAATAATATTTTTAATTTATCAAAGAAAAAAAAAAATCTCCCTCTGTGTTCACAGCAAAAACTTGTCACAGAAAAATTTTCTGCGTGAAGTTAATAACACAGCAGTGCTGTGACTGGACCACTACATAACAATGTACTCTTCTCAGATAGACAATATGTTCCCATAAGGTGACATCATCTCATCTGTGACAATAAATTATGACTTGCATTATTTAAATTAAGCAATATAGCTTGGGTTTTTATTTTGATTACATCTATTTCAGCACTGCTGGACTATAAGAAAGAATTATCAAGAAGCAGAAAGAAAACCTCCAAGGCTAATAGTTTCTTCTTCTCTGTGTTTATTTCTGTGTTTATTTTATGAGTATAACATGGTCATTTACAACAAAAAACATTATTTGCTGTTGTATGAATATGCATACTGTTGCAGGGAACGATTCAGGATACCAAGAAGCTATTTTAAACTAGAAATCTCTATAGAATAATAAGAGATGAAGATTAAGAGGCTAGGAATAGTAGAGAGGAGAGACTATTCTGTCAAGGAAAGACACTCTGTAATCTGACTTCTAATTAAAACATAGTTGCTTTCAGATTGTGTACATCAAGGATTTTTCATAAACAGGACATCTATCCTGCAGCTGTAATGTTGTTTTCATTTTTAAGAATATTTTTAGATTAGTTTTCCAGTAGAAAAAAATGAAGTGTTTGATTTTGGATCAAGACATTGTTCAACAGGTTAAGTTCAGTGTAGTGTAGTTTCTTCCAGGACTTTTCAGGATTCATTGGTACTCATGCAACATTCTCCAAGGAGAGAAGTTAGAGAGGAAGAGCCTATTTAGTTGCATAGGAGTAGCTAAAATTATGCATCAGGACTATCAAAGAGAGTTGATATGAATTGTCCAGCTACAATGTCTGGCCCATAGAGGAGAACAGGCTTATGAGTCATTTGAATAATAACTCTCTTGAGGCCTATGACTATTCATGGAACACAATTAATGTCCAAGTGACCTGAATCAAAATATTTCATTGTGCCTTTTGATTTTGTTCTTAAAAAAGATGAAATCCATGTTGATGTATTAGCATTGAACATAAAATGGAAAACCAGACTTTATATCTTATAAAATATAATCCTGAAAAAAAAAAAAAAAAAAAAAAAATAAAGTTCTACAATATCACAAAAATTACTAACCTCAAGACCAGTCCATCTCAACAAGCAGGAAATCAGGCAAAAATGCCATGAGCTCTATGTGGATGAACAGGGAGATCCCAGCAAAAGTCAAACATGAAAAGGGAGTATACAGAAGGCGAAAGCAAGGACAGGTGAACTGAGACGAATCGAGGATGCAGGGATGAGGTTAGGAAAGACAAAGCCCACCTGGAACTGAACCTGGCAAGAGATGTCAAAGGCAATAAGAAGGACTGCTAAAAGTACATAAGTAAAAAGAATATTAAGGAAAATATGAGCCTGCTGTTGCATGAGGCGGTGACACTGGTGACACAGGACAGGCAAAAGACTGATGTACTGAATCCCTTCTTTGCCTCAGGTTTTACTAGGAAGACTGACCTTAAGAGATCCAAGGCCCCAGAGACCAGAGAAAAACGCTGGAGGAAGGAAGACTTCTCCTCAGTAGAAGAGGATAAGGTCAGGGAATAATTAAGCAAACTGGACTCACATAGATCCATGGGCCCTGATGGGACGTACCCATAATAGTGAAGGAGGTGGCTAATGTCATTGAGAGGTCCTCTGATAATCTTTGAAAGATCATGGAGATTGGGAAAAGTGCTTGAGAGTTGGAGGAAAGCAAATGTCACTCCTGTTTTCACAAGGGGCACAGGACACAGAAAACTGCAGGACAGGCAGCCTCATCTTGTTCCCTGGGAAGGTGAAGAGACGATTAATCTTGGGACCTATTTCCAGGCACATGAAAGACAAGAAAATCATCAGCAATAGTCAGCACAGCTTCATCTTTGGAAGTCATGCTTGAACAACATGATAAACCTCTGCAATAAAATGGCTGGTTTGGTAGACTAGAGGAGGACAATAGATACTGTCTACTTGACTTCAGTAAGGCTTTCAACACTGTATACCATAAGATCCTCATAGAAATGTTGATGAATTATGAGCAGGATGAACAGACAGTGAGGAATGAAAACTAACTGAACAGCCAGGCCCACAGAGTGGTGGGCACAGGAACAAGGTGTAGTTGGAAGCCAGTAACTAGCAGAGTACCCCAGGGGTCAATACTCAGAAAAGAAGAGAATAGACTACTTCAGCTGAAAGGGACCTACAATGATCATCTTGTCCAACTGCCTGACCAATTAAGAGCTTACCAAAAATTAAAGTGTATTATTGAGGGCATTGTCCAAGTGCCTCTTAAACACTGACAGGCTTGGGACATTGATCATCTTCTAGGAAGCCTGTTCCAGTGTTTGACCACCCTCTCAGTAAAGAAATGTTTCCTAATGTCCAGTATAAACTTCCCCTGACACAGTTTTGAACCATTCCCACATGTCTTAGCACTGGGCAACAGGAAGAAGAGCTCAGCACTTCTCTCTCCACTTTCCCTCCTCAGGAAGCTGTATAGAGCAATGAGGTTGCCCCTCAGCCTCCTTTTCTCTAAGGTCGACAAACCCAGAGACCTTAGCTACTCCTCACCGGACATGCCTTCCAGCCCTTTCACCAGCTTTGCTGTCCTCCTCTGAATGCATTTAAGTACCTCAACATCCTTCTTAAATTGTGGAGACCAGAAATGAACACAGTACTCAAAGCGAGGCCTTACCAGTGTTGAATACAGCAGGATAATCACCTCTTTTGACAATCCGGTTATCCTGTGTTTAATTCACTCCAGGATAGGATTTACCCTCTTGGCTGTCGTGGAGATTTGAATTCAGGTGGCAGCCAGATGGCACGTGGCTGGCCTTTCACCTCCCCTCCCCACTCTGGTAAGATAGGGGAGGGACAAAAGAAGAGAATTCATTGGTTGAATAAAAAGAATTTACTAAATATAACAAGAGAGTAAGAGTTACAACAGTGAGTTCAAAAAGAAAATGGGTAAAATGCAGCAGTGGATTACTGAATGCAGCAACCGCCCCCCACAGCAACAACACGGACCGAGGAGCAGATGGTGTGTGTGCAAACCCCCAGCAAAAAAACAAGAGAGCGAGTGACTCGCCCACCTGGGCATGACATCACAGGGTATGAAACACTCCAATGAAAATTAACTCCATCCTGGTTGAAACCAGTACAGCTGTCAGGGCAAACTGCTGTCTCATATTGAAACTGCTGTCGACTAGAACCCCATATCCCTCAAGAGAGTCAACAGCACCTTCCAGTTTGGTATCATCACCATACTTGCTAATGGTGCATTCAAGTCCTGCATCCAGATTGTTAATAAATATATTGAATAGAACTGGCCCTAGAATTAAACCCTGAGGAACGCTGCTGGCATCCAGTCAGATCTAGTCCCATTCACTACAAGCCTTTGAGCTCTGCCCTTGAGCCAGTTCTTGACTCAGCACACCATGAACCTGATCATCCTACAGTTGGACACCTTGTCTGAAGGACAAGGGACAATATCAAAAGCCTTCCTAAAATAAAAAAACCCTACATTCACTGCCTTCCTTTCATCCATGAGGTAGGTGACCTTATCATAGAAGGACATCATATTAGTTAGACCGGACTTTCCCTTTGTGTACTTAATCCAATCCTGTTCCATGTGTTAATGATCTGGATGATGGTGCAGACTGTACCCTCAACAAGTTTGCTGATGACACTAAACTGGGAGGAGTGACTGATATGCTGGAAGGCTGTGTTGCCATCCAGAGGGACCTCAACAGACTGGAGAAATGGGCCAACAGGAATTTCATGAAAGTCAACAAGAAGTACAAATGGGGAGGAATAATTTCAGGCACCATATGTTGGGGTCCAAATGGCTAGAAAGCAGATTTGCAGAAAAGGCCTTTTGGGACGTGGTAGATAACAAGTTGAACAAGAGCCAGCAGTGTGCCTTTTCCACAAAGAAGGCTAATGGTTTCCTGGGTTGCATTAGGCAAAGTATTGTCAGCAGGTCATGGGAAGTGTTCCTTCCTTCTGAACATCAGGAAATACTTTTTGACTTTGAGGGTGACTGAGCACTGTCATAGGTTGTCCAGAGAGGTTGTGTAGTCTTCATCCTTGGAGATATTCAACGCCATTCAGACATGGCTGTGGGCAACTGGCTCCAGGTGGGTCTGCTGGAGCAAGGGGGGTTGGACCACATGATCTCCAGACATCCTTTCCAACCTCAACTTTTTCTGTGATTCTATTGTGCAAGGTTTAATCCTTGCCGGGATGAGAGAGCACGTAGCCGTTGCCCCTCCCCCACCCGCGCCGGTCAGGCTGGAAGCTAAACACAGACCCCGGCTAAAATAACAAGAAATTTAATACAACAGAGTGATAGAACAACCTGAATAACAACAGTATCAATGGTAACAACAATAAACAGCAATAACAGTGAACAAGACAAGCGATACACAGAGAAATACCACTAACTGGTCTACGGAAAGCAAAATTCCCTCCGGAACCCACCAAAGAGCAAGGAAAAGGTTCCGCCCCTGGACCTGACGTCAGCATGGTATGAATAACCCGGCTGGAGATCCCTTCCCCCTCTCCCTCTGCTGGGGAAAACAACTCTATCCTGGCTGAATCAGGACATCTATGAAAATCCTTCATGATTTATTTTTATAGCATGTTAATATGTCAGGCAAATGAATGTCTTGTGAGATTAACTTCTGCATCCTGTAAACTCCCTCTAACAAAAGTCCTTTTTTTTTAGTTAACCTCAGGTTATAAATTGCCTTAAAGTATTTGGTCTACCAACCTAAATGCCTGTTAGAACTATTTCAGAGAACTCTTGAATCTTGCCATTCTACATTGTTAAAAGACTTTAGGAACCCAAAAGACCTCTTCAAAGCTAATCCACCACTTTATGGTGACTGAGATTAAAGAACACATGGTCTGGTCACATCTGTTTCATTTTGTGAGCAAGTATGTTATTGCAAACTCTAGAAGCTGAGAACAACAGAGGAGTCATACTGAGAGGCCTGGTAAACAATTGTGCTCATGTCCTTGGTGGCATATTTTATGGCCCCTGGAAGATAAATAAAAGATCAGAATAACTGTATAGCTGGAAATATTGTCAAAATATGTCTAAACATGATTCACTGTGAAAAGAGTGGTGTTGCTGAAAATACCTTTCAGAAGTTAGCCTAACTTGCTATTTGTAGCCTGTGCCTTTAGAAGAACAAAGCATACAGAAGAGCAGGGAACGTCTATAGTGTTGACATTTTTGTCTTCCTATAAGGTTATTGACACATTCAGCATGAGGTATGTATGAAGATGACTTCTGAACTATTGATGCGTACCTTGCAGTCATACTAGCCTAGGAATCTTTCTGTACAGAGATCAAGTCACCAGGGGCCATAGTGGGGGAAAAAAAAAAATCATCAGCATCACAGCCTCATCATAATTTTTCAGCTCAGAAATATTTTCTAGGAAGTGATGCTGATCTGGCAATCAAACAGACTAAATGATCTAATAAGGTATGTTTTTCCATTTCAGATCTTATCAATAGGTCAGTTAAATTTGAAGTTAACTTTCATCTTAAAAGAACACATCACTTTCAAAAGTTACACTGCTGTCAAGATACCTGATGTGCAGTTTTATTTATGGGACAGCCACAATTAAAATAACTGACCATACTTGTTAATTTGAATCTCTTTCTCTTCATATGGGTGCTATTTTTGCACTAGGGCAGGAGAAAACAGAAGAAAAATGCAGTAGAAGTAAAACCTTGCTTTTAATTCTGTAAGACTGCCCACAGTTTCGGTTTATTTTTTTCAAGTGAACACAAATATTAGAGTTTATATTAAAACATGTTTAACTCATTTCTAATTTAAGATGTGTAATTGTACTTTGAAGTGTATTTCAGCATTACCTGAAAGAAGACCTTGATTTTCCTTACAACACATTTATTTCCATCTCTCATCAAATTAATTTATTAACAGATACTTCTTGCATGTTAGAAAAAAAAACCCAATAGCTATAACAGGTCATCTTTATATACACAGTCTTTACTGCAAACTGTTTAATTCTGACTGCCTTTTCTCTCACATGGGCCATAGATAAGAATTACATATCTTAATATTTATTAGTTTGCACGTTTCCAATAGTTCATTGTAAGTTTACTCTTATGTCATTATCTGTTTTTCACTGGCGTCCAGTGATTAAAATAATGACTTTGCAATAGTTTCATCATTTTTGTACACTGATGAAAAATTCACACTATTTTTTTTTTTTGCATTACTTGTGTGAATTCAACAACAACAACAAAAATTTTTAAACTTTCTTTTCACACTGAAACCTTAAAATTATATTGCAAGGTCATAGACAATTGAAAAGAAAAGGTCAGTCTGATAGTGACTTTTCTATGATTTTGTTTCTGAGATTTCCACTTCATAGACTTTCACTCTTTAAGATAAGTAATTAATTGCTAAAAGAATGCATGATCTCTGTGTTTTTCTCCCGTGGTAGTACATTTTAAATAGTTTATTTTTATTTACTTAGTTCCCATGCTGGTCCAATTAATAGATCTGATTTATATCTGAGATGTCATTTGTCATTAATTGTTCTGCACTAATTGGATTCCAGAGGCCTCTATTGGTCAATCACTTCTTCCTTATGTCATCTTCCAGAAAATCTTGAGTATGTGATTCCCCAGTTGGTCAAGAAAATCTAAATGCTTTCTCTAAACTGCCATAGCAGTGAAAAAGAAATCTAAATGTTCAAGCAGGATGTTACTTTGATCCATTTTACAAAATATTATTGCAGAGCGCTTTTTTTTTTTTTTTTATATATTATTATTTCATCTTTATTCTTTCTGAGGATACAACAAAAAAGAAATAAATAGACTATTAAATAGACTGTTTAGTTTGTGATTTTCGATTCATCTTGGATATAGCAAAAAAATGTTACTCACAGATTCTGTGTGCTGCTTTTGGCTAAATAGTGTACATAGCTGATATTATTTGTGGTATAATAGAGCCAAAACATTTTTTAAAGGTGTTTTTCTTTTCATTGACACTAGTAAAATTAGTAGGCTCACATTGTTTGAGTAACTTAAGTTCCTCAATGATTCAGAAGCCATTTGAGGTATATTGTATCATTCTGCCATTTTACAAATTAATAGAATATTTTTGTGTGTGTGTGTGACTTCATCCTTTGAAACTCTTACCAAAAAGTCAATGTCTATTAACATTTGTACAAATTAGGCAACTGCTGCTGTAACAAAGAGGTTCACTCAACAGTCAGAATTGAGTATAAGTGTTAAGCAGGCATTTTTTATTAGCAGCGCTGGGCAGCACTGGGGATCACTCCACCACGAGTGCTGCACTTACTAACAAAACACTCTGACTAATATACAGAAAAAACATACATATTCATCAGATTTCCCAGAAAAGGCAGTCTTATGCTAATGGGTTCTCAGAATTCATTTACATCGTCTGAGCATGCGCAGTAAAAAGAGGGCCTTTTTCCCTCCCTAGTAGTCCACATAGTCTTCCACACACTGTCCGTTATGAACTTTAGCGTTACCATGTCCATATATGATCACAGAGTTACTTCATCTGTTCTTCAGCTCCCGTTTGTTCCAAGGGGGTTAGTTTAGATCAGCTTCCAGTCACTTATCTTGACACTAGCATCTTCTTAGACACTTGGTTTTTAGGTCTCTCTTATCAGGGATGTACTCAGGGAGTTTTCCAGACTGTCCAAGGCCTTTTTCATCTCCACTAGGCAAGGATTTACAGGGGCCAAAACATCTTACAAGTGGGTAATGACTACAGAGGGTAGTTAGGAAAAGAGTATAAATGAAATTATATACAGTAAAATACAAGAAAAAGAAAAGCTAGTAAAACACAAGAGATGGTTAACGTTAAAACTAAATGTCCTACTTTACAGGTCCCTGTACATTAGCAATTTCAAATATACTTGTACCAACTTTCCTTCACTGCTCTAAAGAATAAGTTATTATGAATTTACTTATTGCTAATGCAATATGCTTGGCTTCTGGGGTATTACTATTCTTCCTTCTGTGACTGTGAGCTGCCTGCTTTATGCTCACAGCAAGTCAAATTTTGAAGTCCTTACTCTGGCAGAGAATATATTGCAGCCACTGGGAGATTTTCCAGAATGCCAGCTTCATGATTTATATAACAGTATTGCTTAGTTCAAAGGATTTAAACTTCTACTCAGACACGGATATATAGATACTATTGATCTAGTATGTGGATATTGCTTTACTGATATTACAATTTGATCCTGATTGTCTGTTTCTGAAACCCAGACAATTCTCTGCTATAAAGTTTACAGATTCTTAAATTCCAATCTGATTAGATGGATCTTAGTGAGGCTCCTGCATTCATCTAAGTAAGCAGACCATTATCACTACATTATCTCCAGACTAACTTGGGCTTTTCACATCAGGAGATTTGAATTTTCTCCATTTAGAGATTTACTATAATCCAGTTCTTTTTTCAACCAGAGATGGTTGTCTTCTGGTATATCCCTTTAAAGGAAAGCCAGGATGCTTCTTAAATCTAATCATATTTGGGTCAGAATCATGCCTAAACAAATCTATGACAGTTTTTTAAGGAATGAGAGTATATGCAGATAAATTATTCTAATGTGTTTGAAAGCAAAAATTGATAATATTTTTAGGAGGCTTTTAGACATGAAGGCTTCTAAGGAGACTAAGATGTTATGGAATATTACTCCTGTGGCCAAAAGACAGGAAACAAAGGCCTTAATAAATAACCAGATAAATGACCAGCTTTTACATGGAAATTTCACCTGTGAAATTTCTGCTGGGACTTTTGCTTTTACTATATTCATAAATTAGCTAGGAAGAAAATACAACACAACAAATACAAAGCCAGGAAATAGTAAGATAACAAAGTCTGATGATGATAAAAGATTATTCATGTAATAACAAATGAAGAGCTGTAGAACCATATTGTGATACTGATTGACTTGGTAATATAAGGAAAACGTTTTTTATGCTGAGGGTTGTGAGCAAAACCCTCTGTTGTCTGGAACAAAATGCCCAGAGAAGATGTGGATGACCTATCACTGGAAGTAATCAAGGTCAGTTTGTATGGGTCTTTGAGCAATCTGATCTAGTGAAAGATGTCCCTACCCGTGGAAGGGACTATAATCACTCTAGTTTCTAGTTTTCAAAGCTTCTGCATCAACAGCAGCTTCATTTCAATAAGCTATTAACATCCCATAAAAGTTCTGTATATCAGCAGAAAAGATTTTCCATGTCTACCACTATGAGCTAAACAAGTTTAGAAGTTTAAAAGTATCTTATTAAGTCAAGTGCTTTTAAATACCTTCCTTAGCATCTCAATGCTACAGTAGACAGAATAATGGGCTAAGAGGGCCATTAGTTTAATGCAATAGACCTGTTCTTATTTCATATTGAATTTATCTAAAATTAGCCTTATGATAAAAAAAAAAAAAAAAAAAATCTAGACTTCCTATCTATGCTAGTACTTTGGAGACCACCAGAGTAATTTGACCCTTTCAGCCTATATACAGTAGAGTAATAACATATTTTGGCTTGACTTAGGTTCCCATTTAACAGATATTCCTTTCAGTTTGGATCATTAGTTTTATATCTCCTACAGACTGTTTCCAGGATAGAGTAAATGTTTTGAGCATGCCAGGCCTCACCACATTAAAGGAAAATTAAAGAACAAAAAGATGAACATTCAAATTAGACAGGACAGTCATGTCTTGCCACCTCTTTCTAACTGCTAGAGTGATAATGAGCAATATCATAATTGACTTAAAAAGTTCCATAGTTACCTGCCTTCTTGGCCAGTGATACTAGCTTACGATAATTGTCAGTTTCATGTCTGGCTTTTTGTTAGATGCCCTTCCTTTCAATTTTTCTTTTTGATTGGAATTTTAAGTAATGTTAAAAATGTTAACTGTTTTATATTTCAATATTTAGTTAGTATATTTACAATTGTAAATGAATAAAATAATTCAAACTGTAATTTTTGGGGAAAAAAAAGCGCCAAACCTGAAATTTTGTAAGAAAAAGGTTGCAACTGGATTTTTTAAAGATATTTTAAGTGTTCATTGTGGTGAAAATAGAAAAATAACGAAAATTATTTTCATACAAATAAACTTCCAAAATATGTCATGATTGGTAAATGAGAATTGTCTTACATTCAGATCATCTACAGATGTATTTTCATTTTTGATGCGTATATTTTATTTATTTTATTCTAGTTCAGAATTTGAAGTCCTATAAAATGGGTGTTGTGCTGAGTTTAATTTGAATAGCATCTTTATTAAAGTCAAAGTCAGTGAAGGGTTTCACTTCTATTGCACTGTTAGGGTATCTTTTTCTGTATATTCCAGTAATGCAATGAATGATAGCAGAAGATCACATACTGCTTCTGGGACCTTTCCAGGACTGAAAGCATAATGATTTCCAGAAAAATTTCAGGAGAATATTCCATGCTAACATTTTAATCCATTTAAATATTTTAACAATATTTGCTAGGTTTTTTTGTTGGAATGAAATTAAATAGAAAAATCTATGTAAAGCTGGGAGCTGACCAAGTTTCATGTTAAAACTGCATGAAGTCAATAATAAGTTCATTTGAAGTTCTCCTAAATCAAAACAAAATTAGTCAATTTCAGTGTAGGAAAAATAGGATAAAATAAGTTTTTTGCATGGCTTTGGGAATTTTACTGCAGACATTTGGCATGACTTTAGAGTAGCTTATTCTTAACTGGTTCTTTTGAAAGATATCTGTATTTTATCCCCATTACTTTCATTGTCTGAAGAAAATACATTGTATTTTTTACTTTATCTGAATGTGATGAAGTAGAATTTAATATTTAACCTTTTTTAATTCATTAGATACTTTTAGGAGTTAAGTCCATCTATAATTTTAAATACTAGTGTTTGGAGGCAACAGCAATTTGGCAGAAGGACCACCTAAATGTGTATATTACACAGCATTATTTTCACTAGTGTGGCTACATTGTTTGTAGTCTAAACTAACGTCAAAGCCTGAGAGACCTTGAGTAATATTTTACCTTTCACATAAATTCTCACTGTTCATTCTGACTACTTTAAACAACTGGAGAAAACACAGAGGTGAATTTTAAAGACACTTGGGCATCTTATTTCATCTGGGGAATATCAATGGATGCTAAGGTCAAAATATACTTAAAAGCAGTGTTATGAGTGACTTTCCAATCACAAAAGAAATCTGTGGTAGAGGCTCAGATCCAGACCTCATAAATTCTAGGCCCATTTACTAACTACCAACTTGCACTTGCTGTATTATACTTGCATTTAACTCTGGTCTTGGAAGACATTAACCATAAGAAGTTATACAGATTAGAAGGAATATATCAGAATTTTAAGCGATAAGAAAATTATTCATAAATAGGAATAGATCTATGGTTCAGACCACCTGGGAGTTACATTCTGCCTGACTGTGTGAGCAAAGACATGCAACATGCTCCTTGGGAATAAAACTGTTCACATGCAAATGAACATTATTGTAGTCAAGTTGTATGTCAGAGGTTATCTGATTTTAATTAACATTTATCCAGGTTCAAAGAGGGGTTTGTAGTGATGTTAAGTGAGAAGAAATGAAAAACAAACCATATATCTAGGGAAACACCTTTTCGTTCAGTGTTGAATAAATGGGACATGAAATGCCAGAGGAGATACTGGTCTCAGTGCTCATTCTATATCCTCAGTTTGATTAGAAGTCACCAGGTAACAGAAGGTGATCACATTTTAAAAAATGAAAGAACAATGGAAAAGATTCCCTGAAAAAAAGAGAGGGTGTTTTAGCTCTGAAAATATGTGTGAGAGCACAAAGATAAAGTCTTAAACCAGAAAAGAGAGTTAATGTAGATAGTAAACAAGTTCTAATTTCATAGATTTATATTTAAGCTTATTCATCATAATATATTAATAAATATATTTATGCTATCTTTAATGAATATCTTAAATTATTTTTAAAGACAAAATTGGGCTTGAATATTTGGTAAGAGGAAAAATTGTGTAAAAAATATACCTTACTTCAAGCATTGGTCACAACCATAGGTCAAAACATTACATAATATAAAATATGCTTGTATGATGTTGATGAGAAGCCTTTAGATAAAGTATGAAAGGAATAGAATCCTATTTCTCACAGATGTTCACGATATCTTAATATATATATATTCAAGGAATCGCACAATGTCTTTATTTCCTGTGGACACAGAAAATCTCAGAGGACATGGAGCACTTAATGACTTGTCTATGAAATGTGCTCCAAAATTCAAAATACAGACTCTGAGGAAGCATGTTTTTCTGACAAGCCAGAAGATATCTATTAAGATTACTGTCAACATGAATTCTTCAGAGGCTGTCTTATGGTTTTCTCCCTGTTAATAACAACTGTGTTTATTAACCTGCTAACAACCTAAGTGTTAAGGAGGAAAGTAAGTCATCCAGTCCTAAAAATAATCAATGGAATCAGGATCAATGGAGAAAATGAGTAATAGAGAAATGAAGAAGACAGTCTAAATAGAGAAGCAGTTAACAAAAGCAACAAGTAGAAAAACTAAGAACCGTTCAGGGCCAATCAACTATTCAAGGACAAAGCTGTAAGTACACTTAAAAGAAAATCTCTTCAGAAGCATATTTCATAGATTAGCTTTATAGCAATGCAATACTGAATTATAAAGTTTTCTAGTCAAATACATACCTGCATCTACCTGAGCACAAAAGAAAGGAGTACTGTGATCATAGAATATATGCCAATATTTACCTGTTACAGAGAATAACAGAATTTGAAAATCTTTCTGTAAAGGGCAGTCATTATTCGTTTAGAAATAGATTTTTAAAAGCATGTTAGCTTGTGACAGCCATACAAATTGAAATTATTTTCTTATCACCACAAGCAGATACATCTGCAGTCAGTTTCCCTCTGATATTAACTCATGTAACTCAACTCTAGCCCATAGGGACTGCACCTAATGATGACAAGGCAATCACATCTTCGTGTCAGTCTTCATTCTGTTAGAGGAGATTGCCAATTAATGCCTGTTGTTTTGGCGATTTTGTGTTATAGGTGCTTGTCCACTGGGATTTGACTTCTGCTAGTGACTTGTACTTCACCTCTAGAGCAGCTGCCAGATGGTGACCTTTCAGTCTCTATCACCCTCTGCTGCATTCAAGCCCATGACTTAGAGGTGAAAGATGCTTTATATACTCTTTGGAAAAATTGGAGTTCTCACAGTATACTAATTCTTTTTGAATATCTCATTGAATTTTATGCCCTGCTGTAGGCTATGAGAAAGAAAAAGGAAGAGCAGGGCATAAAATCCAATAGAAATGCAGACACTGGTGAAATATATATATATATATATATATTATTTTTTTTTTTTCCCCCAGTGATAAATACTTTCCATGACAATTTTATTGCAAGAAACTATGTAAGTAGATTTACCTATTCACTAAAGACTGGGGGTAATACATTATGTTTTGGAACTGGATGAATTTACTTAATCAGCTTGGAAAAGGCCTCAGACTGTGTGGAAGTGGAAATGGCTGAGCATGAAACATAAAAGAACTAGAACAGAAAAGAAATTTTCTATCCACACATGATGTCAGATAGTGTTAGCAGAGAAAGAGAGTATATACATAAAAGAAAATGTAAAAGAAAAATAAAAGTGAAGAAAATATCTGAAGACATCTTAAGGAGCTATTTTGTGTGCAGCTGAAATCAGCACTAAATTTATCCTACTTGATGCTTTAGAGGATTTGATGGTTTAAGGAATGAAGTTTACAAACAAGATGATCAAATAAATGAATTACTAAGACTTTAAACACTGCAAAGATCATGGAAAAGTATTTTCTTTCTATTTCAGTAGTTCTTAAAGCAAAAGGGTAAAAATAATCCTTTTAAAAAGAAAATCATACCATAAAACTCTATAGTGATTTCACCATTACCTGATAGTTTGGCAGAGATTAATCTTTCAAAATTATAGATGTTTGCATCTGATTTAATTATTTTATACCTCCTTTATAGTCACTGGAGAGAAATAGCTACTTTTAGAAAATGATTAATCTCATCCTCATGCATAAGTCTAAAATGTTTTAGGCTTACTTCATTAATAAAATGATTTTCTCTGTTTTGTCTATGAAAAAAGTCTGAGATGAGTATCTCAAATATTGGTTTGTTTTCTTGAGAAAAAAGTAAATAAAATGGACACCATCATTTGTGCATATCTGAATCACCAAGAAATACACAACAAACCATGCTTTGTAAAATGTGTTAACATCAATGAAAGTGAATTAAGAGCAGCATAATACCTCACTAACCTCACTTGCCTTAGTATACCAAAATGTAGGGTTACAGGGGCAGTCAATAGTGTAGCTTCAAGGGCTGTTTTCAGTTATATTCACAATCAAGATTGCTTTTTTTCCTACAAAGCAATCATAAGAATATAAGAAGATACTTTAAAAAAAGAAAGGAGCTGATTCTGGTAAATACTTTACCTGTTGGATGATGATTCACGACAGTAGGTTCAATTTCTGAAAAGGAAAAGTAATACAGTATAAAGCCTAAAAGTAATCTCTTTCTTCCAGATATTGGCAGAGTGCCAGTAAAAAATTTTTCATTGATCTTCCTCCAGTTTAACAAGTATAGAGATATTTATTTTTACTGCTAAGGAGAAAATGCCCAGCTGTTAATATTGTGTCTAACCGAATTTAATATTTATGTTGGACAAAAAAATTGCACTTATTTTAAAATATAAATTATATTGCTGCATTCAAACAGGAACAAGTAGAGCCATTAATAAATGCTCAATTATATGTACTTAGAACTACTTCAAAAAAATTTGGCAGATTCTTTTTTCCTTAGGACGTTTTAACCAAACTTCAAATATTTCACAACAATATGCCGATTTTGCTGCAGTTCTGACAGAAAAAAAAACAAACAACAAAACAACAAAACAACACAAAAATAAAGGAATTTAATGTTTTCCTTCTAGGATATTTCTTTCTTTGTGATATCTTTTCTTACTGCACTCATATCCTCTGGGGGTAATATGATTGCTATCAAAGTAGGGTTCTCCACTCCTTTTGTGAGCTTTGAGGTTTCCATATGATTTACTCCTGATTGTAAGAGAAAGAATTAGTGGATCTAAGTAAGAAATTAATTATTTGCTATAGGTGTCTATCTCTCTCCATCAACTCTCAGGTGATTATGACTATTTTTATATTAACAGATAAAGTGACCCAAACGAGTAAAACAATTGGTTTGGAAAATCCTACAATTACTCTATAACATAGGAGATGGGGGGAGCAGATTAATTAGGACTAGTTTTAGCCCAGCCATTTAAACTGAATGCCTGTTATTATCAAGAGTTCACTCCTTTAACACTTTTTTTGGTTTAGTTTCGTTCAAAAGGCAATGATTTGCGCTCTGTCAGTATGCCTGATCTGAAATAAAACACCAATATGTTTCAGTTTTAATAAAACACACTATACTTCTAACTTCAGATAGTAATTTTTAGGAGGAACGGATGCCTAGTTAATTGTTCATATTTACAACAAACTTAGTGATGCTTCAAATTGTATTAATATATAAACTGCGCTTTTTTGTATGTGTATGTGTGTGAGACAAAAATGGAGACAAGAGCTAGAAAAAAAGAGATGAAATAAGCATTGCTGTAGTCATTCCCCTGTCCCCAGACAGCAAAACTGTAAAGTCGATATTCATAAAGCTTATATGCACATTTAACCTACAATTTATCTTCTGAAAATAATAGTTCATATATTTAACTTTTAAAAATATGCATGTTTTTAATTCTGCTAAGGAAGTATAGCTCTGTGTCACCCATTGTCAGCACTTTTTCCCAGCTAATACCGACACAGACCTTATCAGGAAAGCGAACGGTGAAATTAATTAATAATGAAACAATTTCAGATTTTGATTTATTTTTTAAAAATCTGCTAGTTTATATTGTTTAGTTTATGTTGTGAAAAGTGGGATCTGCTTTGTCGCTTTTACATGATATGCTGTGGTGTCATGGCATTGATGGATTCTAGATATAGTGGTTTATATAGTGAAACGAGGTGAGAGTTATAATAAAAATACGACACAAAGCTGATTTAAGTGACGAGTCCTTTGCTACTTCCAAGTTACTTTTTTTTTTTTTTTTTTTTTTTTTTTTTTTTTTAATAGAATTCTTATAGCTTTAGTTATCTGCAAGAGGGGTAGATTTATTTCTGAAGAAAAGATGGTATCAAGGGAAGTAAAGTATTCCAAGGATCATCTCAAACCAAACCTTCTCATAAATCCAAGGCTGAAAACCTGTTGTTATTAAGATTATTTTTCCATAACATTTGCTTGTTGTTGTAAGTGTATAGGCAAGACTTTCAGATTTTTAAACTTTTCTCATTTACTGCAAAATCAGCAGCACTTATGAACATTTTAAATATGATAACATGGGTGGTAAAGATATGGATCAAATGATGCTATTAAAATCAATGTCTGAGATAGAAGCCACAGAAACATTAAAGGTCATTGCAAATACTGATGAGCAGATAGAAAACTAGGTGATGGTGAATAGAATTTGTCACTCAAATCTTTTTGCTTCACAAAGCTGAAAGAAGTGAGGGATTTACAAAAAAATATTTATCAGTCATTTTTAATATGTAGAGGATAACAAACTGATTTTTAAAAAAAATAAAAGAAAAAAAAAAAACCAACATCATCATGTCAAAAATTCATGTTAAATATTGCAACTGAACATAAATATGTGTACTTATGCACACACGTGTGTGTCTGTATACATAGATATTTATAGAGCAGCTAAGGAATAGCAGATCTTTGTAATAGAAGTATTTAGAAAACTGGTAAATTAAAACCAGCTTTAAAACCTGAAACAAAACTTTACTAGACATTCGTTAACAGCACAGTTTGTGTTATTCAAAGAAATTAGCCCTTAATAAGTGTATTCTAAATTAGCTGTGAGCATACAATGCCTCAGAGCTGACACTGGGTAGTTAGTGCCTACAGTGGTGGGCACTGATGGTGTAAGTTGTTGAGGTGGAGGTGGCCAAGATTGAGAGCTTTTCAGTGATGGAAACTGGAACCAAATTGAGTCTGTCTTTCCCCCCCCTCTTTCCAAATTCAACATTTCCTTTAATAAGAATTTTAAGTTTCTAGACAATTTCTAACCCTTGGCCTCTACCCTGGGACTATGCATTTTCTCATGGAGTACATTACTTTTCCAGTGCAGCAGGACTCATCCTATTGCTTGGCTGGCCTTCTCTGTTTGTTTGTTTGTTTGTTTGAACTTGTTTAGTTGCTGCTTTTAGAGGCATAATATATATAATAGACATAGTCAGAAACTCTATGGCTATATTTGTAATTTGCTTGATGCATTAGAAATTTTATTGTTCCTGTTAGTATTCCATTTTCAACACTTCTAAAGCAAACTAACTTTCAAAATAATTTCTCCTTCTTCAGCAGGAAGTAGTCGGGGAACATCTAGCCTGTCTAAGTTAGAGAACTGACTACCCATAGACATCTTGTTGAGATAAAACCTCATGAATATATGAAATAGTGATAGATATGATTATAACAGGGGGTGTGAGCTTTGTTTTTCTTTTTTCTATCCAGAACTTGTTTTTGTAATATTATCTCTGAAGCTCATTTTCTATTCTTACACTTAAATACCATGAAGTTTTGTTTTCTTGTTTCTTGGACGTGACTAGCCAACTCCAGCTTGTCTCTCTGAATCCTGCCTTTACTCTCTTTTTTACAGGTTGAGGTTCTCAATCAACTAATCAATATTTTTTTTACTGTTACAATTACCATGATAAGAAATGCAAGTGTGAAAACATTCTTGTGAAAATAGCAGAGTGGAACAAAATTTATTCCATGCACATACCCTCCATATTTATATTTTAGTTGGTAATTTTTTGAAAATTTTACTTCTGCTGTTTCAGTGCTAATTTTGTGTAGCTTCCACAATAGGTAGACCCTTGTAGAGGGAAACTCTTGTGTAAAGCATGTAAAGTTCATAAGATGAATCCGATTTAATAAAACAAACAAACAAACCCCCACCCCACCCCATCACATCCTACCAATCTAGCTTTGTATCTTAGCTTTGTCTTCTCATTTAAGATACTTCTTTGCAATGTCTAGACATACGGAGGAAGAAGTCTCCAAAAGCTCTAAGGTCATCTAGAGATCACACCAGTTCAGTTGACTTAATTCTGTGCCTGACTTATGAATTTTGAACTCTGTGTGCATTACTTTATAACTGTCAGCATTACATTCCATCCTTCTTGTCACTTCATTTACAGAGCAAATCAAAACCCCTTTCAGTTTCGCTTACTGCTTGGCATGAGTTCACAGGGTTCCCTTCCCCATTACACAAATCTGTATTATCACATCACACATTTAAGTTCACTATTTCTCACTCTATCATCAATTAATCTTATTTGGTTTAGATAATAAATTAAAAGGAAACAATACTGAATAATAACTACTGCATAGAGAGCACATCCTAAGGCACTTCATCAGTTTGATTATGGCTATTGACTTCTGAACTTGAAAAAAAAAAATCCTTAATGTAGTTGTAATGAGCCATTACCCATCTTGTCTTTTCCCAATTTCACTGGCACTTTGTAAGCAGGTGACAGAAAATCCACCATTTTGGCTTTAAGTTAGTGTTAAATGCATTCTTTAGGAACAAGTTTGATATATGTACATGTAATTAATTTATTTTATCCTCACAACAAGTAAATGGAGTGATGAAATATAATTCAACCAACAATCCATACGGTCTAAAAATCCCATGCAAAATAAACTGAAAAAATAGCTAGGATATATACTATACAGCATATAATTGCCTTTCACTGTATATTTAGTATCCTTAATGGCTTGAAAAAGAAACCTGAAAATATCAAAGAATTTTGATTTCTGTTAATAATATTCTAGTTATTTTCACCAAATTATTAGAATTTATAAAGGTGTTTTTCTTGCCATGACAGTTACAAATTACTCATACAGTCATTAATTTTAGGAATTAACTTATTACTAAATCCACGATTGTTCATATCAGAGGAAAAATTTTATTGTGTGTTAAAAATCTCATCTCTTTACTCAGAGAAAATATGTAAATAATGGTAAAATACTGTGTTGGAGTGTTGGAGGCATATTGCTATATAAGTAAAATATGTGTGGGATATTTTTTTTTTTTTTTTTGAATGCGGAGATAGTTTGGTGTAAGAAAACAGAAGTATCACTTTTAATAACTTGGGATATATCTGATGGATATTGACTTTTTTGCCATTGCCATCAGAACAATGTATGTTAGGAAACTTCTACATGGATAATTAGGAATTCTGATGGATTCTAGCCAATGGAAATCTGCTGTATTTTTCCTGGGTTTGTCTGGGACAGAGTTAATTGTCTTCATATTAGCTTGCATGGTGCAGTGTTTTGGATTTGTGCTGAAAGCAGTGTTGATTATACATCAGTGTTTTATTTATTGCTGAGCGGTGCTTACACAGCATCAACACCTTTTCTGCTCCTCACACAGCCCCACCAGTGAGTAGGCTGGGGATACACAAAAACTTGGGAGGGGACATGGGTGGGACAGCTGACCCCAACTGACCAAAGAGATATCTCACACCATATGACATCATGCTCAGCACATAATGCTGGGGGATTAAGAAGGAAGGGGGGGATATATGGTTACTTGACTTCCCAAGTAACCAATATGTGAATGTTGGAGCCCTGCTTTCTGCAAATGGCTGAACACCTGCCTCCCAATGGGAAGAGGTGAATGAATTGCTTGGTTTGCTTTGTTTGTGCATGCAGCTTTTGCTTTATCTATTAAATTGTCTTTATATCAGCCTATGAGTTTTCTCACTGTTACAATTCTGATTCTCTCCCCATCCCACTTTGGAGACTGAGCAAACGACTGTATGGGGCTGAGCTGTCTGCTGGAGTTAAACCATGAAACTACTTAATGCTTGCATAGATCAAAGACAAAAATTGCTAATAATTAAAATCCAAATTCTTGAAAAAAACTTTACATACAGCAGGATGCCTTATTATCTGAATTATTAAATGCAAGAAATTTTTATGTATACAACCTCAGAAAATCATATTTTACCATGTTCTAGTTCTGGTTTATTTTTTCAATGTTTAAATAGAAATCTCAGTCTGTTGAGTCAAAAAGTGATTTGGAGTATTCTATATTATATCAGTAAAGAGGGAGGCTTTTGAACTGTTTGAAGAAATTGATTTGGGAAGTGACAATACTGTAAGTTTAGGAAATCATGTGAACTTGGCATACATATATATCCCTCTATATATTTTCCAGTAGAACTGCAATACTGCAGACAAATTCTTGTCTATATTTATCTAACAGAAAGATTGCTGTTACTTAGCATAGAAAAAGCCCCAAAAGAGTCTTTTTAACCACAGTTTTTGCTGGCCAATATAAATTTTGGTTGCTGATGTTTTATGAAATTGTTTGTGAGTTTCAGCATTATCTATCATATAAAGACCTTGAAACAACCCTGTCAGGTGATATTAATATTTTGTTTCTCTTGTAGATGGGGAGATGGAGTTCTGGATAAATTAGATTTCTAGTCATAAAGTGAGGGTTTTTTCCATGAGAACAACATGCTTAAATCATAGGTGCTTGAGTCATTATGGAAAGAAAATTTAACTTACATACTGCAGCATCAAAATATAAAATACAATGTTAAAACAATGTGCCAATGTTTCCTAGTTTCTTTAAAGTAAAGAAACTGTAAAAGTAGAGTAAAAACAGTATAATACATTTATAGTACAGTATAAGAGAGGTTTCTCTAAAGAGTAACCTAGGAAATCTATATTGAGAAGATTTTTTAAAGTTAATAAGTATAAAGTGTTAACTATAGTTAAGAGGGTATGTTAGCTCTAGCTTCTGAAGTTTACTAGCACTGAATTCTCTTCAGGGAACTGATGCTTGCTGTAAAAGAAGAAGATGATTTCAACATTAGACTCTAGTGCTTGGGCATTTGGTTTGGAAGTGTAAAGCATTTTTCTTATGACTGAACAAGAATAAACCAAACTCTCTTTTGAAATAAACCATCTAGCTCCCTGTGAAACAAAGCCTGTGTGTAGCATATGTTTTGTTCATTCCAAGGACTGTCTCAATAAGCTTTAAGCATGACACTACATGAGATCTGTTCCCTTTCTCCCTACTCAGGCTTCCCATTTAATCTTACTGTGTCAATTAGTGTTTGCAAGCACCCAAAAAAGCCTTTTTTCCACCTGTCATGGCATGTGCTGTAAATCCTCACTTTCATGAAGAGAAAATTTTGGTGATCTGCAGCACTCTCCCCATGTAATTTCAGACATTTTGATTTCAGCAACTCAAATATGTATGTATGGTTTAGGGCTATGTGTCAAAAAGAAAATCTGCGACCATCCACTACATATGGTAGATGTTCAGCCAGCTGTGGAGGTGTTTAGCTGCATGAATGTTCATCATGCAGTATTACTTGGCCTTGAAGGCCAGGAATTACTCCTTGAAGCAGATCATTTAATACTGTAAATATGTCCTGGGACATTTAGGCAGTGTTGTGGCAAGATGATCCAGACTACCATTCCTAGATAAATGTAAACAGATATTTAGAGTGCCTGAAGTTTTACCCTTGAAAAGCCTTACTGGAAATCTCACTATAATTGACTTCCTTTTTTTTTTTTTTTTTTTTTTTTTTCTTTACAGATAGGATTTAAAACCATCTGTTACTTCATGGGTCAGTGTGAATGGTATATCTTGGTAAACAATATTTCTAAAAATGATGGAACTACTTCTAAGGCAAATTCTGTACAGACAAGGAAAAGAAAAGTAGCACAGGTGGGAATGTAATTATCACTCACCTGCTGTAAAACAACATCAAATATCACTACAAACAACTTTTTCATTGCATTTGTCCAAAATTCAACAGTAGTAATGAGCTTTTTTATACACATCTAAATAACCTCAAAGTATAAGAAAATATTATCTTAACAAAAATACCCCCTCTCCCCAATCTCTTTTTAAACTGATTTCTGGGTTTTGTATTACATTTGCTTGAAAAAAAACAAAAAACAATCAGAGATACTTTACATTTCCTCTTCTGTATTTGTTCTTTCTCTCTCTCTTCCCAGAAGATACCAGTAAAATAAATTTGGGTTAAGTTTTAACAATTAGTTGAACTTTATATTGGAGGTCTTACAATGGTTTATATGTGGCAAGGATAATAATTATATATGTAGATATGACAGAGGCAATCAAACGTATAGGTGTTAGCATATACTCACTTTAAGTGTATCCTTAACTTTATACTCTAAAATTCCACTTAGCCTTTGTCTTCAGGAAAAACAGAATCAAATTCATAATATCAATTCTTATACTCAGTCTTCACTTTGTACCTTTCTCAATGTAATCTATTTACATGAACAATAGGATGATCACAAAGAAGTCTAAAGCTCATAAAAGTCTTTCTGGTAGTGTGATGGGTTTGTGTGGTGGGGTTTTTGGTAGCAGGGGAGGGGACTACAGAGGTGGCCCTCTGTGAGAATCTTATCAGAAGGCCCCGTGGCTCCAAGTTGGACCCACCTGTGGCCAAGGCCAAGTCCAAATAACGATGGTGGCTGTGCTTCTGCAATAATGTATTTAAGAAGGGAAACTTAGAGTAGGTTTGTGGGACTTTAAGGATGAATTACAAGAAGAACACTTATGCAAGCACTGAGGTCAGAGGAAGGAAGGAAGGAAGGAAGGAAGGAAGGAAGGAAGGAAGGAAGGAAGGAGTGATGTCTTTTTTTCTTCCTGTGAGGAAGGAAGGAAGGAAGGAAGGAAGGAAGGAAGGAAGGAAGGAAGGAAGGAAGGAAGGAAGGAAGGAAGGAAGGAAGGAAGGAAGGAAGGAAGGAAGGAAGGAAGGAAGGAAGGAAGGAAGGAAGGAAGGAAGGAAGGAAGGAAGGAAGGAAGGAAGGAAGGAAGGAAGGAAGGAAGGAAGGAAGGAAGGAAGGAAGGAAGGAAGGAAGGAAGGAAGGAAGGAAGGAAGGAAGGAAGGAAGGAAGGAAGGAAGGAAGGAAGGAAGGAAGGAAGGAAGGAAGGAAGGAAGGAAGGAAGGAAGGAAGGAAGGAAGGAAGGAAGGAAGGAAGGAAGGAAGGAAGGAAGGAAGGAAGGAAGGAAGGAAGGAAGGAAGGAAGGAAGGAAGGAAGGAAGGAAGGAAGGAAGGAAGGAAGGAAGGAAGGAAGGAAGGAAGGAAGGAAGGAAGGAAGGAAGGAAGGAAGGAAGGAAGGAAGGAAGGAAGGAAGGAAGGAAGGAAGGAAGGAAGGAAGGAAGGAAGGAAGGAAGGAAGGAAGGAAGGAAGGAAGGAAGGAAGGAAGGAAGGAAGGAAGGAAGGAAAGAGGAGAGGTGCACCTGAGCAGAGACTCCCCTTTATCCTGTGGTGACATGGCAGGGCTTCCCCCCCTGCCACGCATCGAGGTCAGTAGAGGAGCAGAGATCCACCCGTGGCCTGTGAAGAACCCCTGGAACTCTGTGGGAAGAAGAAAAAGCACCCACTGTTGCAGTTTGACACTGGGAGGACTACAATATGTGGAGGTGACCCATGCTGGAGCATTTGAGAAGAATGCATCCTGTGAGAAGGACCCATGATGGAGAAAGTTTGTGGAGGACTGTCTCCTGTGAGAGGGACATCATGTGGAGCAGAAGGAAGAATGTGGAAGATTGCTTCCCCCGTTTCTTGGAGAAAGAAGCAGTGGACTGACTGCACCCCCCATCCATTGCCCCTGTGCCATTGGAAAAGGAGGTTGAGATATTGGGGACAAAGCTGAGCCCAGAAATAAGGCAGGGGTGCAGGGAGGTGTTTTTAAGATGTAATAATACTTCTCACTGTCCAACTGTCTGTTCGGTGTCATTGTTAGTGTTTTGAAGTGATGTCTTTTTTTCTTCCTGTGTCAAGCCTGTGACCATAATGGGTGAGCTACCCCTCTCTGTCCTTATCTCGATTCCTGAGCCTTTTGATTAATTTTTCTCCTTCCCAACACTGAGGGGGAAGGATTGAGGACTGAGTGAACAGCTGCATGGTGCTCAGTTGCCCTCTAGGCTCAAACCATGACAGGTGTCTGGCAAAATTTTATGGAAACCATTTCTGCAGCCCAGTGGAATGGCTATGATGTGTTCTACATTCAACATAGTGCACAAATCATATATAATGGTCATAGATGTCCTGTGATAATAAAAGTAATGCATATGGAATACACCTCTTGAGCTCAGGAGCAGTAGCTGACTGTGACAACAATACCCGAATGTAGGGAAACTGGAGGAAGTGTGTGTGGAACTGTGAAGGGTTATATATAGCTCATGAACTAGGAAAAATATAGAAAAATTATGGAATTTATATGGATTCTCACTTTAAAGAAGTCTGAAATTTTTTAATGTGTTCAAAGATAATTCTGGGACACTCAAAAATGAGAAATGCCATCGATAAGATTTAACTAAAATGTGCCAGTTTTTATTTAATTTGATTCCTGTGGTTTTTCTGTGGTGGTTTTCACTGTTGAAGTTGAAGCAGAGATATTTTCATATAACTATTAAAACCTTCCGAAATTTCCAGGTCATTAGAGAAAATACTGTTATTGCAACTGCCAAACTTCTAGTCTGAACTCAGTTTTAAATAAGGAAAGAAGTGAGTAACTTCAGAATATGCTTTTGGTTGACTGACAGAATTCAAATACACTGAGAACAAGATTTTTGAGCACTTTTGGGAGATCCATTAGGTCCTTTGAGAATACCTTTTTTGGACTAAATTTATGAAAAAACATTTTATCTACCCATTAGGCATTACCAGTACATACACATGATATATTATTGCATAGAGGCCAGACTCCAGCAGTTTGACTTTAATCAAATTTCACATTTTTGGTAGATTTTTAATCAGGAGAGACTTTGCTGAGATATCAGGATACTGGGATATATATAGATAGATATATATATATATATATAAACACACACACACACACACATATATATATATATATATATATGCACACAAAAACTCAAATCTCTACCTATGATCGATCAATTGATTGATCACTCTATCTACCTACACACCTATGTAGTCATATTTAATATCTTTATTTGGTTATATAAAGTATGCTGACATATGATCAAATGCTAACGAGAGAAATCTACAGAGCCTAACAAACCTATAGTACTACATCTACCATGTGTTTCTAATCAGAGATCAGACATGACTCATTTAATTGCTAACAATATGTTTTATACATGATGACTCTTACAAAATTTACAGAACAAAAATGATCACTTATTTGAGCTGCAAACCACTTCTTTCTGCTGTATCAGTTACACATATCACTTGTATTTTGGAATAATTTTAATGTGATTTATTATTCCTTTCTAGATTTATAAATGTGAGATCATGGTGCTGCTGAAAAGACTGGTAAACAAAGAAAGTTGGTGAAAACCAGAGAAATCACTGGCATTATTAAGTTTCCTAGATGTTAGCAGTGCGAATAAATTAGGCATGCCTTACAGCCTACCTTTGCTTCAGTATTGCACTATAATTTATGGAATAATATTTTATTACTGTATGAGCAAAAATATAATTATGTATCTGTAAATGAAATCTGAAAGTAAACAGGTATTATTTCAAACTATATTTAGTGCTTAATTAAACTTTTTTCTTGTTTGCCTAGAATAATATCAGTATACATTAATGCATCAATATTTCATAAAATGCAATTATATTCAGAACTAAACACTGTGCATCATTACTAGCTAAAATCTATCTACAATGCAAAATTCATTTTTAAATAGAATTGCATGCAAATACATTTACAAAAGTATGCAAATGTTATTATATTATCATCTTTCTGACCTGATCATTTCATTTAAAGCAGCATTGAAAAAGGGAACATCTGCATGACTTTCCTAAGGCAGCTAATGAAACTAATCATGTGTACAAAGTGTAAGCTTAGGTGTAAGTTAGTCATTAAAATAAGAACTGCAAATAATGTATCAAACCCACAAAATTTAGTGTATGCCTTCAAGTCTACAATTATTTTACATAGCAACGACCTCTGGAAAACTTAAATAAATCACTATAATCAGTATAAAGGAATAGAACTCATATCAACATAATCAGTACAAAGAAATAGAACTCATATACTTAAATGACTGTAAACCACTTCACAACATGCATTCATGAATGCTCACAATGTCATTATTCAGCACAAACTCCAGTACTCATTTTACAGATATTATTACAGGAAATGAAATACGTTTTTAAAGACCTTGCACAAATCATATTGAGTGGGATAGATCTTACTTAATTTTAGATATCTACATAGTCAGTGAGGGTATTTCAGCTAGTCACTTGTGGTTCCCTCTCCTTTGTGCAGAGAAATAGGTGCTTGTTAAGGTCTTATTCATTGCACTAAATATGGATTTTGGATTAAATTATTTCCATTCATTACTTTTACATTTTTCCATTAGCTGTAAAAGTCTAAGTTCAGAAGTAGATATCTATACTTTAAATGTCTTATGATAATAAGAATCCTATGCTTTGTGTCAGAAGTAATGATAGAATCCAGAACAACTTACTCCTCTATTCAGATTTTGTTTCTTTTTTTTTTTCATTCATTCTTTGGGACACTAATTGAAGTTTAAAACTTTGTCTTAAATGCTCTTTATATAGATCTTTTCTGAAATGATAGGATTATGCTAACCAATAATAGTTGACTTCTTTAGAATTTCAGAGGTTTGCGACTAAACTGTATCTAACTATATCAGCCATCATCACATGACTCCACTGAATGCTTAGTCCACTGATACAAAATGGACTAGAGATTTGAAATAAAGCAGTTGTGTTCTCTGACAACTAAACTTAGTCTTGATTCTTCTGATCTGATGCGTATTGCAGGACATATAACTGGATTATCTTAGCCTTCGTGGGTTTGGCAGAAAAGATGTCCATCTAATAGTCTGTTAATTCCCAACACATAGTTAACAAGATTTGTAAGGAGACTGAAGTCAAACTATGTATGGATTTCCAAAGACAGACAATATTAAATGTATGTCCCAAAACCTGGGGCCTGCTCAAATCTGTAAAGTTCCCAGTACTATTCCAGGTGGTCCAATGTAAAGGTAGGTTTTATTTATTAACCTGAACTCCTGTTTCCTCTATTTCTTAAACTAAAAAGTACCATGAATGCTTTGTGATGTTTAAGGTTAACAAAATATAAATTTTAGGGCATAAAACATGACAGGTTTCCCTTCAGTTTTTCTACAGTTATAATAGAATTTTACTATTTTCTATTCCTCCTGTTTGTTTTTAATGCAATTATATCAAGATTGGTGCAGAAACTTGCCCCAAAATAGACTGAAAATGCCACTTAATATCAACCAGGTGTGAGATTCAATTCATCTAACTTTACCATTTAAAATTCAGGGTTTTTGTCTAAACTATTTAAATATAATTCCTGTGTAAATAAATGGAGAAAGATTGATACCTCTAGAAAACAACTATGATAGACACCTACCTTAAAACAAATTCAGTTCTTTGTCTGACACGCTTGTCTCAATTGACTGTACAGGCAGAATAGGATTTATCCAGGTAGTTAGTGATATGCACATCAATTTTATATATGTTAATTTAAGCTGCATAAATTGTACCTTATAGATAATAACCAACTCTCAATAACACATGAAGAGTCATCACATGCAGAGAAAAGAAAAAAACACCCCAAACTATCATGATTTTTTACATTTATTTTAGTTAGTTTTAGCAGTTTCCTTAAATTTTTGCACAATTATTTTTAACATAAAGGCTCAATTAGAGAGAATATGATTGCAAATGAGAATAGATAAATTATATAAACAATGGCAGAAGATTACAGAACAGAATTCGGATGGAAGCAAACTCAGAATTAAAATATGTAAATTTGATGGCAAAAGTTTTGTAAAAAGAAATGGTGAAAGAGATTAGAATTATTGACATCAGACTAGGCGTGAGTTAGCTGTAAAAAATGAGCAAAAGAAATCATGGGTTATTTTTTAGCTTTATTAGAAACGTGCAAATGTAGAAGAAGCTGCAGGATCACAAGTTTCCATTACCAATGCTGAAGTAGCATAGCAGAAGGTAAGGGATGGAAAACCACACTTCAAATCTGGGAAATCTGCTAGGGGTGAACATCAGAAGTGAAAACCAAAAGAACATCAATAACATCAACAAAATACCTACGTGACTAGTGATTGTGACCAACTGTGAAAACATAAGACCTGGCTATGACAGTGAGAATAAAGACTAGCAAGTGCTTCGTTCTTATGTTAATGGTAAAAAAGACCCCTTTCACTAACTTTAAGGAGCAAGGAACAGATATTCAGCGGAGAACACTGTATCTGTGTATTAACATCTGAAGTGATATAAGCATATCAGGTATAAGCATATTTCTATAAGTTAAGCCTGAAATGAAGTCTCTGAAATCTAAGACTGAGCTTCCAAAACAAGACTTTTTGACAAAGACATGCATGAACCTATGTTTTATGCAAAAGCAACATTTTCTCATAATTTTTCACTTTAAAAATACAACATAAAAAATACAGAAAAATCAGTGCTAGAGATCAATATTGCCCTGGAAGTGAGACTGATGAAGTGATCTAGAAGAACTTTTCCATTTGTTACTTCTAGAAAAGCTGTTATTTAATGAAAAAACTTTTTGTATTTTACAAGGAGCAGGTAATTTTTTGAAAATAAGCTTTCCTGTCTGAAGCACAAGAAAATAAACAAGCAAAAAATCAACCAAACAAAAAGCACTTTTTAACTGTCAGCCTTGGCCAATGTACTCTACCATGTTTATCAGCAGAAAATATCAAACACCTTATGAAGTATAATGGTGCAGCAAATTTCAAATTAACATAAAAAATTACTTTGAAGGTGCAAGAAGAACAGTTATAGTCCTTGTTTCATGAAGTCATAAAAAAAAAATAAAATATATATATATTACTATGGTGACAGAGATTTGATGAAAGATTTGACTTTCTCTCCTCATGTTCACCTCCTCGGACATCTCCTCTGCCTTTGAAAGTTTGACTGTAATGGTCCAATAAACTGTTATTTTATCTCATAAAATATATATGTTCTTCCTGTACAGTTTTGGTTGATTGACTGTTTTGCATTATATAGTATGGGATGCAATTAGGTGTGGAAAAATCCAGTAGAAGTCATATTCCTAAAGCTAGTATATATTTGTTGTCTATATTTCAAAACACTGATACTCAGACACAAATTGTGTGGCGGATAGAGGAAGCAAGCAGCCGATTCAATGTGAATGATAGAGCAAGCTTCAACTTTATTGAAAGAAATCACACCTTATATAAGCATTCTACAATACACTACTTGCAACTCTATTGGATACATTAAAAAAGCTACATTATAATATCTCAGCCATTGGGTACATCTAAAAAGTCACATTGTAATATCCCAGCCCCTTGTAGCATTTCTGGTATGCATAAACATTTTTCTTGCTTTGAACCTGTTTCCCTCCCAGGGCTGTTTTTTTTTTCTCACCCCCAAGGTCATAATGCACCCCAACTTATCTCTTTGTTCTCACAACAGTCCCTGTTAGCACCACTGAGCCTTGAATCTCCTTCCTTATTAGAATAATTGTACCCTGTTTTTTTTCCTCTGTTTATCTCAGGTGGCTGTGACCGACTTCTGCAGGGAGCTATGGCCTTGCTCTCTGCAAGCCGTTCTCCAACAAAATTGGAAACCCATATTTTTAGAGAGAATCCTTGTATATAAGTGAAAATTGGGGTTGTCTGTTCATCCTCCCACTTCATCATGTCTATTAGAGAAACATTATAAGATATTGAAAAATATATTTGTGCTTAGTAAGGTAAATCTTCTCTTACATAATTCCTTTCTGTAATAGAGGTTGGAAATATGTCTCAATTTTATGTAATAACTAATACAGTTGATTTGATTTAATGATCAGTTCATTGCTTTAAGGGCCTTAAATTTTGATGGTGCAATGTGAACCTACTGGGTGCTTGCAACAAAAGAATACAATAATAAATAGCTGCATTTGGAGATGAGCATCATTACAAAGTTTCCCACATAGCCATTTATGCCATGCCATTACAAACATCAGGGAGATGCTCTTTGTGTCTAATGATTTCTTCCATATTCTTTAGCTCTAAGATGTCATACAGAAGCTTCCACATAGTGGAGAGTGTGCCATCAACAGCTAATACAGTGTTTTCACAAGTGTGCTTCATTTGCAAGGCTAAGTCCTATCTCAGAGGGCATACTAACGATGCCCTAAGTAACACTAATCTCCTGGCCTCCCATCTCATAGCTCTCTGTTTGGAAACTTTCTGGAAATCACAGTAGACAAGAAGTGTCTTCCATATTCATCACAGATATTGATCAATCCAGAACCTCTACTTCTGGTTAAACCCGATGGCATAAGCCCAGTCCCTTTTCTGCAGTTTTAAACAGTCGAATAATTAACTTAAAAACTTTGCTTGAAATGTAACGTGAAATCTCTTTCAACAATCCAGTAACCTGGGTCAGAAGACACTAAAGACACGATATCCATAAAGTTGAATTTAATGTTTGCTGCTAACACTAAACTGCATTGCTGTGGCTCATCTCTCTTAAATATAGACTAGGAAGCATAAATTGGCCTGAAAGGTGAGAACTTTAGGTTTATGCAATGCGAGAAATAGATGTGATTAAATTCTGAGTCTTTCACAGTGTGTTTCCAAAAATACTAGCAGCTCAAAGACATAAAATAGTGCAAAATTCCTTGAGAGAAACCTGAGGTTCCTTTTGCCAAAAAAACCCACCCCACCCAAAAGAAGATCATTCTTAAAATTAAGCCAAAATCATCTCTATTGTACTTCCCTTAATTTCTTCTTGTGGAGAAGTAATCTGCATTGTGAAGGAATGTACCACCAAAACAGCTAATAATATTGTTAAAAGTTCACTGTACCATAATGAAGAGAGTGTGTGTCCAATAGTGGGTACAACTAATATAAATGTTTAATAGTGTATGTTTTTCAGCTTTCCAGATGTTCATATTCTAGCCACTGCTGCTTCACAACATTTTAAACTCTACTATGAAAGACTATAAGTATGGCGGCATTTTATTTTTACCTTAGAAAACCCTGATTTTCTGAAAATTCCTCATGAAAAAAGGATAAAAATGTAAAGGAATTAACTTCAGTCAGTCTTCATGTATTATTCAATAGTCTTTTGTGTGTATGCAGTATCTAGGTACGTTTTAATTAGATAACTTGGGCAGAGAAAACCTGGTTTAGAATGTTGAAAACAATAGGTTTCAAAAAGCAATTAAAGGTAAATATGGGATTAGGCTTCCTAGTGCAAGGTAACAAGCACCTCAATAATTTCAGTTACAGTCCTATACATTATGTAATTGTGAGATGGAAAATATTAAATAATCCAGAGCTGAACTCATTTCTTTAAACTCACTTGTAATTCACTAAACTCTTTGGGAAGCAAATACTCCAGAACAATGAAGCTTATCTCCACAAAGAAAAACACCTCACCCACCATCAAGAATGTTTTCTTTTTTCTGAGTTATTCATGGAAAAAAAAAAAAAAAGAAAAAAGAAAAAAAGAAAAAATACTCAACTGATATTCATTTTTGTGTGTGTTGAAGATTTGTCTTCTGTGACTGACCCATGAATATTTCATTGAACACAAGACAATGAAGACTTCCATGTTCCAGACTGACAATGAAAACTCTGGTCTCAAAGCTGTATTCTCATTTTTATTTCTTTCTCAATTTTTGGTTATACCTGAACTTGGATATCTAATGTAAAAAAAAAAAAAAAAAAAAAGTTTTAAAAGTGATTTAAAAAAAAAAATGCTTTCTGGATGAGAGAAATGTCATTAATCGATTATTACTACTTTCCTGATTATCCTTCATATGGAGACTGAGATAGGCATAGAGATAGAGACAGAGAGATATGGATATGTGTGACACACATTGAGTACATCTGGCCAGAACTCATGATGGCTGATTGTCTTCAAATTCTCACTGCTGCTTCACCCTATCTGAGAATAGTTGCAGTTATTTTTATGATACAATGTGTGTTATTATAAATCTGTATCTACATTTTTCTACAAAATCTTACACCTATATGTACATGCTGATGATATACATACGCTTCAATTTGAACTGTATTATTTTTACCCATTAAATGACATTTAAGTAACATCAATGTCATTCATTGCATTTGAAAGAGATACATCTGAAAAATGTCAAGACATAATATTATCAACTCCCATTCAATAGACATACGCAAAGTACATATTTACATAGTTCTACACATTTGGGATACTATATTTTGCTTCCATTTAAGTTTTGGAAGTTCTTGGGCTATTTGTTTCTCTTCATATCCAGCCAAACTATGATATTTAAAGACAAAAACCCCATGTTTTTCTGATGATACGAGAACCTTTACTGTTTCTCATGAGAAAATTAATATTTTGTTCTCCATTTGACTAATACTTCTGATATTGATCCAGCAGATACTTTATTACATTTATGAGATGGCTGACTGTAATTTAACAACTACCTAATGTGTATTCCCATGTCATTCTGAACAATGATAATTATAAAGTGAAATTAATACTATAAGACTGAGTGTAACATATGTCTTAGGAGACAAAACTGCTATGAACTGTTGATATTAGTTTCTCTAGTCTTTTCCTGAATGATGTCAGATGGTAAGAATTAATGTCATAATTACCATAAAATGAGAATGTGGAAAAAAACGGAATAACATCAAACATTTAAGTGCCACATGGTAAAATTATGGGGACTGTGTTATGTGCAAATAAAAATGAGTCTTGTGTCAGCATAATGCATATGTAAGTTCAGTGCGTTTTGCCAAGCTTTCTGAAACTGACCAATTCAATGACAAAATTTATGGGTAATAAATTGTTCTCTGACTACTTTAATCAGTCATAGTATTACAAGAGGACAGCAGTTTCTTAATATTCACCTAACAGAAGAACTGATGTTCATTAATTTAATCAGGTTTCCTGAAAAAGAATCCTTTAAACTCATATGAAGTATGAAGGCAAATGAAGATATAAATAAATAAATAAATAAATAATAAACCAGAGTAGTATTTTTTTGAGGATGTAGACCTGAGGAAAAAAAGATAAGACCAAAAAACCATTATTTTTGGCTAAAAATGAGATAACGATAAAGGCAAACATAGAGTATCAATATTTTCTATGCCTTGAAAAAAATGAACACAAATATAAGTACAGTTATATTTTTTTTTGTCTGTTAATATATATGTTGAGATATAAATTTGTATTTCTTAAGTCATGCTAAATAATTATTACTTTTGCAAGCATTAATTCTTCAATTTCAGATAGCTGAAGTAACAGCTGAGAGAGAGGTAAGTAAAGGTCTGTGACACAGCCTTCTGAAAACAGTTAGTAAGATGAAAGGAAAAGAGCATTCCAGAAATTCTAATCCTAATAATATTGCTGATTATTTCTTTATTTTTTTACAGATATTAAAGTAAGCAAATGTAAATGTGAATCTCTACAACATGGATATTTATGTTTCAAGTAGTGACCCTACAATTCTTCACAGTCAACATAGAGAATTAGGCATTTCTAAACAGATAAGATGAATTGTCCTGAAACTCACCTTTTTTTCTTCATTGTCTATACAAGGACCAAAGATGTCTAGCTCAGATGTGGATAGCTACCTTCTGTCCAATTTCAGATTAGGTGAAAACCACTTTTATTGTCTCCTGTATTTCATAAAGGAAGGCTAAAAAGACCACTGTGATCATCTAGCCTGATTTCCTCCACAAGATTCGAAGTCTTGTCCCTAATTGAACTTTATAGCAGAACTTGAATTTGAGAATATATTTCATCAAGAACCAAAACTAACTCAGAATACATGAAAAAATTATTGTTTTGAAAATGCAGCAAGAAGTCAGATCCAGTGTCTCATTTACTGTTTCCTACTGCACTACTTTAATACCCTAATTTATTGAAGGACACAGAAAATAAATTAATTGAAAATCTATTTCAGTGTACAGAAACAAGCTTTAAGACAACATTTTAATTTAATTTTTTCAGGTAGTCATATAATTAAACAACTAAATAGCTACACTCTTTTCAAAGGACAATTGTTACACTTCAGCTGTCAAAAACTGCAAACACAAACTGTTCAGCATAACATATCTGGATTTAGACTATTTGATAATCCACATTTCTACCATGGAAATCATACAAAATCTGTTCCTTTTTGTAGTTATAGTGACATAATGCTAGCATTGTTTCAATCAGAAATATTCTGCATGCTTGTTCGTATTTTGGATGCTATCCTTAAATATTCTTATCACTACTATCTGATTAACTGTTATAAAATAATTTATATATATACACACACACACATACCATTTTAGCATTCTCTGTGTAGTGTAGGAGACATGCATACACAGAATATTTTTAAAAGTGCAATGTGCATTTACCACTTTTGCTGTTTCTAGTAAGCATAACATTTCCATACCATGTTTTGTTCTCAATTTATGTCTTCAATTAAATATTTGCCTATGCCTAATTAAGTAACACTTATTAGCCTTTAGTAGAAATTCTGATTTTCACTTTCATCAGCAATAAAATAAATTTTTGTTTAAATTATTGAGAAAAATGTACAGGAACAAGTGCTTCATATCTCTCTCCTTGTCCTCCTCCTTGGAAAAAAAAAAAAAAAAAAAAAAAAAAAAAAAAAAAAAAAAAAGTAATCTTTTCTGCCAGTAAGGTATAGCACAAGAGATTCTCTATTGCCAGTACAAAGGAAATAGACAAAAGACTCCAAATTTCTCTAATTCAAGTTCACTATAATATTCCTGCAGAAGAACATGATGTAATCTATTGTGGAATATTAAATGGAATGGGAGCTTCATGGGATGTAAATAAAACTCCGATACTGGTAATTTGCCTAGAGAAATGAATGCTATTAACAATTTGTGTTATTTCTTATTATATTTTCTTTTGTCTTGCCTTGTTGACAAGAATCAACAATCTACTTTGTCCCCTTTTGAATATGTATTTAGTATCTGAGATTCTGTAAACCAGCAGTGCAAGATATTGTAATAGTGTGCAATGAACTGTGTAACAGTGTCATTTTAATTTATTGCTGAGGTTTTGTCTTTAAAAATTTGTTTTGAAACAAACGAGTATAATCTTCTCCTGAAAGATTTCCTTGCTAATCACAACGTGAACAAAATGAAGTGCTCACAGGGAGACCCTTTTATTATTTTTTTTCCTAGACTAATTGTAGGAAAGCAGACCATCACAAAGAAAACAACAAATTTAGGGAGTCATAGAAATTTAAAGCAATATCAAGATCAGGCCTATAGTCTAGACAACTACTCCTATTTCAAGGGCCAAAATTGAGCAAACAAAAATAAGTTCATAAATAACGTAGTCTTTAAAATGAGAGAGAGAGAGAGAGAGAGAGAGAGAGAGAAACCCACACAAACCCTGCTCTGAATGATCTGGATAGCTCAGAAGCTAAAACGTTTTAATGACTGGGACCATGAGTGTAGGGATCTAACCTGACGTATGATGTTTAATGCACTCTTTCTTAGAAGAAATTCAATACAAAACATGCACAAATCCATAGCTACTTCTCAGCTGTCTAGCTGAAATACCATGCTTTGTGTTTTTAACCACCTTTGAACAACTTCACACCCATTGCAACATATGCCGTATCTTCAGTGCACTCAGTGCCATACTGGCCACTCTTGCAAGTGTGTGAATTGCAAGGCTGTGAATAAATTCTACCTGCCCTAGGAGACCCCATGCTAGAGCCATGCCAACAGGAGCCATTCAAAATCATTTGGCTTAGAGTTAGGGATCATTTCCTGGGATCAAGGGTTTCAGGAGTGTAGGCAAGCTTTTCAGTTCCTTTCTGTAAGATGCCCTTAACATCTTCAAGGTTTTCTGGAAATCACACCAGTCACCTCTGCTAGGAATTTCAATGCTTTTGAAAAATTGGCTCTGTAAAAACCTTCAGCCTTCAAAGTGCAGAATATTATAAACTGCTGCTCCAGGTGGCAATGCCTTGTGCCTGTGCAGCACCTGCTGAAGGGCTTCCAGTGGACACTAATTTCTCCCTTACAAATACTGCTAATCCACTGCTGCTCATAAAAAAGAAAACAAAAGATAATTAAACCCAGTTCTTCAGTATGTGGGACTGTTGTAAGGAAGACAGCTTTAAAAAAATCAATATTTTTTGTAGATTTGCTAATAATTTAATTTCTTTTCACACATTTTAAAAATAGAATTCACATTTGTTGGAAGTAATTTGTTTCTTAATTACTAAGTGTCTCTATCATAGTTTTTTCTACGTTTTAATGCAGTTTCAGCAATATATTTAATTTTTCCAGATGTCCCTTATATCTGAAATGTGTTTTTGTTCAATTCAAAAAAGCAGAAAAGTATGTCAAGCTTTAGTCAAGCAGTGTAAGCTAGAAGAGGAGAAAGTCAACATTTCCCCCCCCCCCCCTTTTAAATTCATTTTTATCTGCGAGAATTTGTTCTGTGATGAACTCAAACAGAAAACATTCAGTTGCGAAGTCTCAGTCCAAAGTGCACATTAAAACATAAACCGGAGACAAAATGGCAAACCCCTCTGACTTTGTAATTAGTTCAATCAAACACAAAAGGCAATTAAAAAGGATAGTGAAATCAAGGACCAGATTCTCAGCTGCTGAAAACCTGTGACATTCCATTGACTCAAATGAGTAGTTCTATTGAAAAATCTATACTGAAATGCAGGATCATTTACATTAACTGAGAAAAACAGTGCAACTGATATGGCATAAGACCTCACTACAATTTATAAGATGTCCTTGGAACAACCTGAATGTTTTCCTTATTGGATCTTGTTTCATAGACATGAGCTTAAAATAAAATATTGATAAAGTGCATTAGACCAACGTCATGTTTCTGCTGCAAAATAGAAAGGACTTTTTGATAATTGATACGTTGTTTAACCAGAAATCTAGGCAGATTTCAAAAAGGATGAAATATGCTTGGATTGTCCCTTTTATAAGAGAAACCTGGCAACTGCTTTCTGAACCAGCTGGAGTTTATGCAGCATCCTATTGGGCAAGCAGCCAATAGGGAATTACAATAATCTAATCTTGAAATAACAAAAGCGTGAATGACCATTTCAAGGTCTGACTGTGAAAGATGTTACTGCAACATAGCAGAAGTTCTTTAAGTAGCAGAATGATAACATGGCCTAGAGTGTGTATGTTTTTCAAAAGATAAGAGAATTAAGGTATCTGAAAATTTTCCAACTCTTTACTACTGTAGTAAAAATGTAGTTCCATTAAAGTAAATGCGTGGTGAAAAGTAGTATAAAGATGTCTATGCCTAATATCTACATAATAAACAAAAAAAATACAATGAAGACAAAAGAAAAATTGTTTATGTATCCAGTGTTTTATGAATATCAATATTTATAATGACAAGGCAGGTTCTTGTGTGACACAATTCTGTGTGAATTGTCAAAACTGTCTTGATTTTAATGGTGTTAAGCCAGCCAAATAACTGGATGAAATTGACAGTGTGTAATTCCATTATATGTATTAAAATTTGCAAAATTCAGGTTAAAAACCCAAACAGATGTGGTTATGTCCTTCGCTAGTTTAAAAATAATGTACATAAAGATATAAAAGTGAGTATTATTACCATTATGAATTTCTGTCAAACAGTACAAATAAATATTTCAAAGTTAGGATGTACCAGTTATGTGTTACACGTGTCATTTGATTCTTACCAGTGATATTTTCTTCAAAGCAGATTTGAACTATTTGGTAGTAGTTTGTGAGCTTTAAGGGCTTTTAGTACAGTTATTTCACTTTTATAATCTTGATTTTATCTTTACAATTTCTATAACTGGAACAGTTGGATTTATGGCACTATTTTTTTTCAAAGTATGTTTGACAAGTTTAAAACCTCTTGGTGTATATAAAGAAAATAACCATAACTACAATAATGAGAAAAATAATATGAAAGGAATGGTAGTATCCTCAAAATTTTTTGTATATATGACCAATGGCCATTTGGCCTCATTTGAAGGAAATGACCACACAACTAGTACATTGTCTTTGATTTAAAACGGTTAATGGCTTTTCCCAAATGATCAGAACCCAGAACTGTCCCACTAGCAGAAAACAATGGTGTTTGTGAAATAATTTGGATTTCAACTTTTTAACTAATGAAGTTCAGTTTGATAGTGAGCAGCTAGAAGGCCAGGAATAATAGTTTTTAAATAAAATAACAAACAAAACACTGTCAACTAATATAGTATACATACATAAGACTAAAGTATTAACTTTAAGGTTTACATTGATCTTTAAGTATGGCAGCTATATTTAATATCTCCCACAGCTCACAAGAAAGAGTGAGTTTATATTTTATTAGCATTAACAGTTTTTCAGATTTTATCATTTTTTTGTTTTGTTGTGTGATCTTTTTACTTTTTTTTTTTTACCTGTTTGGGTTAAAAAAAACAACAAACAAACAACAAAACAACAACCACAAACATGTCAATAAAGATCTTAACATTTCAAAGACTCCATCCAGCTGGCCCCCATTTTCCATTTCAGAAGGTCATGGATTTCCTGATATACTTGAATCATATCTACAAGTCCCAGGTGGCTGCCTTGGATACTGTAGGGTGTCTTAAATGGTATGAGATGCTACTATGAAAGAAATTGAATTAAAAGATTAATATATTCATGTTTACAAATGTGAGAGTGATGTAAATAAATTGTCCATCCAAGCTATGTAACTCTAGAAGGACCTCAGTAGATAGTTGAGCCCAATTGCACTGTGAGATATGAAAAAGCAGGACATTCTCTACTGGACTATAGGAGATTCTTTTTCAGTGCATCCTTTTTATAGTCTCCTTTGGTTGAAGACGTTCTAAAGATTTCAAAGAGCACTCCTTTTTGCATATGATACAATAAGTTTTTGGCATATGATACAGTATGGTCCCTTTTCCAAAAGAGTTTGGACCACATGATCCATCTTTCCAGGTCCCTTCTAATGTGGGTTGATCTATGATTCTAAGATCTTTCTTCATTCTTTTTGTACTGAAAGTAGTCTGATGAAAAGTTAATTAATCTTTTCTATTAATATTCTTTTGTTTGAAGAACAAAAATTGTGTGGCTAGGTGAACGATGGACACTCAGATTATACCCTTTCTGAAGAAGGTATTTAAATTTATTTTTTTGTTTAATTTGAAATTCACTGGATAAAGTATTTCTTGCATATTAAAAAAACGTCATATTAAGTTTACTGAGGTCTATGTGACTTTTCTGGGGGTGGTGGTGATTTTCTTGTTTGTTTTTTGTTTTCCTTTTCTGATCAAGGTACTGCTTATTAAGCAGGTGCCTTTCCAGTTAACATTCACCTTCTTTTCCACACTGTTTTTGTAGAATTTGTATTTTGTAGAATGTAGCATTTTCTTTTAAGTGCGGTAAAGTGTATTTCTAACACTTTTTTTTTTTTTTTTTTTTTTTTTTTTTTTTTTTTTAATTAGAATGGGAAAACAATAAAAGGGAATAATTTGACTCACACTCTCCAAAAATGTCTTAGATGCAGATATACCATACCTAAAAAATGTTAGTGTTAAATATAAAGCTTTCTGAAAATTATGAAAGCCTAAAATAGAAAGCTAAAAGGAAAATTATAACTCCCATGTAATTATAGCTTATATAGTAAATATATTCTGTTCAGAAATAATAGTATGTCTGTGCTACAAAAGAATATACATAGTCTTTGTTTGAACAGCTAGGCCTGTCCAAAGACGAACCTCAAATCTGCTGTATCTGGTTGTTCAGGAACAAGCATTACTTATAATGTGCCTATGCCTCTGGTCAACAGGTTAAATCTTCCTTCTCAGATCCCACAAAGCCCATGTAATAAATATCAACTAAATAAACATCCAAAGCATTTATTTCTGAAGTTGTCTGATGCCATGTACCACTTGCTACTATAAGGATATGCAGAGAGTGGAGTACTTAGAGTGGACTACTTAATAGTACAGCTATTAGAGCAGTGCTATATAACTCTAATTACAGGAACTGTGTAAAAAATGGAGAATACTGTGCATCACTGAAAAAGAGGAAAGCAAACTAGTAAATGAAGGGGAGGAATTGAGGATAACATCAAATCATAATAACTAAAAAGCTCATAGACTAATGACAAAATAAACAATTATATTTCAGTACAGTCCTAAAATAAAAAAAAAAAAGTTTTAAACCATCACATAAACAAAGTCAGCATCACAACTACATATGGAAATGGTGACACAGTCCCTATATAGCTAGTAGTCTTTCTTCAGCTCCTCCACAGACTGGGGTGCTTGGCTATAAAATATTATTTTAAGAGATCTTTTGTGGATTATTGTTTTCATTAAAATAGTGAGGCAATTACTGCAATAGTTCCCAAAGACAATAAAGACAATATAGCCTGAACTTGCACAAGTCATTAAGTCTTTTATCACAGGGGAAGGAGGGAAGAAACACCATCAAGTGCACAGGTAATTAGATGTATTTTCTGTATTGCCTCTTTTTTCTTTTCTTTTCTTTTCTTTTCTTTTCTTTTCTTTTCTTTTCTTTTCTTTTCTTTTCTTTTCTTTTCTTTTCTTTTCTTTTCTTTTCTTTTCTTTTCTTTTCTTTTCTTTTCTTTTCTTTTCTTTTCTTTTCTTTTCTTTTCTTTTCTTTTCTTTTCTTTTCTTTTCTTTTCTTTTCTTTTCTTTTCTTTTCTTTTCTTTTCTTTTCTTTTCTTTTCTTTTCTTTTCTTTTCTTTTCTTTTCTTTTCTTTTCTTTTCTTTTCTTTTCTTTTCTTTTCTTTTCTTTTCTTTTCTTTTCTTTTCTTTTCTTTTCTTTTCTTTTCTTTTCTTTTCTTTTCTTTTCTTTTCTTTTCTTTTCTTTTCTTTTCTTTTCTTTTCTTTTCTTTTCTTTTCTTTTCTTTTCTTTTCTTTTCTTTTCTTTTCTTTTCTTTTCTTTTCTTTTCTTTTCTTTTCTTTTCTTTTCTTTTCTTTTCTTTTCTTTTCTTTTCTTTTCTTTTCTTTTCTTTTCTTTTCTTTTCTTTTCTTTTCTTTTCTTTTCTTTTCTTTTCTTTTCTTTTCTTTTCTTTT
>NW_020799091.1:40020338-40024869 GCF_003259725.1 Athene cunicularia
TTTCTCTTTCTCTTTCTCTTTCTCTTTCTCTTTCTCTTTCTCTTTCTCTTTCTCTTTCTCTTTCTCTTTCTCTTTCTCTTTCTCTTTCTCTTTCTCTTTCTCTTTCTCTTTCTCTTTCTCTTTCTCTTTCTCTTTCTCTTTCTCTTTCTCTTTCTCTTTCTCTTTCTCTTTCTCTTTCTCTTTCTCTTTCTCTTTCTCTTTCTCTTTCTCTTTCTCTTTCTCTTTCTCTTTCTCTTTCTCTTTCTCTTTCTCTTTCTCTTTCTCTTTCTCTTTCTCTTTCTCTTTCTCTTTCTCTTTCTCTTTCTCTTTCTCTTTCTCTTTCTCTTTCTCTTTCTCTTTCTCTTTCTCTTTCTCTTTCTCTTTCTCTTTCTCTTTCTCTTTCTCTTTCTCTTTCTCTTTCTCTTTCTCTTTCTCTTTCTCTTTCTCTTTCTCTTTCTCTTTCTCTTTCTCTTTCTCTTTCTCTTTCTCTTTCTCTTTCTCTTTCTCTTTCTCTTTCTCTTTCTCTTTCTCTTTCTCTTTCTCTTTCTCTTTCTCTTTCTCTTTCTCTTTCTCTTTCTCTTTCTCTTTCTCTTTCTCTTTCTCTTTCTCTTTCTCTCCTTCTCTTTTCTTCTCTTTTCTTCTCTTTTTTCTTCCTTAACATGATTTCTCTGGACTACATTAATACCAGCTACTTTACATTTTCTGATTCTGGCACTTCCTGCTGCTGAAATAGGTGGTAACATTCAGACCTCAGTTTACTCCCTAACATTGATGAATAATTTCTTGCTTTTGGCTTTAAAATGATATTCCATTGGAAAATGTATTGTAATTATCTCTTCTTAGAAATATTTTCCTTCATATTGATTCTGCTTGAAACAACTTTTAAGAAATATTACAGCTGTAAATATTTTCTTTCAGAATTTCACTCTAGAGAAGGTTATTAGGCAACCATATGAGGGGGAATTATCCCCAGTTACTGGGGAAACATATTAAAAACTTAATGGGGTATAATAGAATAATTATTTACACTTTTCACTCTTGAACTTAAAACCATTAATTGTTCCACAAGATTTCTGTGAAATAAATAATGTCTACTCTATTTAAAAATATGGGACACAGTAAATGGCAGACCACAGATGACACAAGAACCTTCTAATGAAAAAGATTACAAAGGAAACGTATTCTCACTTGGTATAAAAGGGTGCATATCCTTCAGTTTTCAGCATAGCTACAATAATTTCAACAGCTGAAGATGTTCTCTTGATTCACAGTTACTCCGTTATTTTTCTGTTCTACAGTTATGACACCATTACCACCCACAGTGGACTTACAGTAAAACTCACAGAGCTAAAGCCCTGGAGGAATTTAAATGAGTATCATGATATAGGAACAAAATAATATCTGGATTATAAAACCATCCAGGTTATGAAAACGGGAATAGCCATGTAAGGTTTTGTTCAATTTTGAAGTGAGGATTGCACAAATTTTAATGCTGGATCTTCCTCTCACTAAAATCAACAGAAGTCTTGCTTCTGTCTTCAGGGAAAGGAGATCTCATCTATGTGCTAGTGGTTTCTCGCTGGCTGAAGTTTAATATAAAATTAAATTTATAGTAGGATAGGGGAAGGGGTGGGAAGGGGGGGGCAGGGGCTTGGTGGTGTGGAGAACAAAAAGGAAGGAAATAAGAACCCTTTCTAGACAGCTGGATGAATCCCTGAACTCCTGTTCTATTTATCCCACTTACATGAGCTACATACCCACCTAGTGACTTTTAGTTTTAGCTGCATATTCTCTGTGTGCTACTGTTACAGATTTTAATTTGATTCTCTGATTCAATAGCACAAAATATTAGAAAGCATATATACAGATACAGATGAGCATTTGCAAAAAAGGGTCTTGCAAACATTTTAGAGGGACAATGGATATAGATCTGTGAATGTTTAACATTGATTCTAGCTTTGCAAAATAAATCTGCAAAGTAGTGATATAAAATTATTGAGGTTTTGGACAAATTTGACATGGCTAAATATTTAAGATACTCTTCTTAAGTTGTTAAAAATGGCTTAGTGATTTCCCTTTCATATATGCATTCTCTAGGTTAAGTGCATAGAATCTTGACTGAAGGAAGTAAACTACAGAGAGATATTAAATTACACAATTGTTCAAGGAAGAGTCTTCTTGGCTGAGATTGGAATTGAAAGAAACAATAAGAAAGAAGTAACTGTGAAATTAAAATGGCTACCCTCCCTAAAAATGCTAATACAAGATTAAAATAGCATTTGTGATGAACATATCCTTCCAAACTGATTCTCACACAGCTCACTGATACTTGACAATAAATGCAGGGAGAGAGTCTTTTCCTTAAGACTGTAAAACTATCCAGGGATCCAAGAATCCCAAGAAAGAAAAGAATTCATATATCATAGGAAGCTGTAAATAGGATGTGGGAAATCTCTTCCCACAAAGCTGAAAAATACACTTCCTATTATCTTTTACCATGAAATTGTGGCTTAGAGTTTTGTTCATCAGAAAGATACTATCAGGGCACCTTATTTGCTATGGGCATGAAGTCTTTGACAAAGCACAATGTTGTCCAGCTGAATCAAGTTGTCTTAACTTAAAACTTCAGAGGTGAAGTATTTTTATTCAGAGTATTCAAGGAAAACAAGACCTCTTGATTAAGACAAAGAAGCAAAGGAATAAAAGACACTTTGAAGTGGACATTGTAAAGCTGATCTAAAATGATAATGTTTGTTAATTTAGATTTGTTCATAGAAACTATTCCATGTTCCATATGTACAGTAAAAAAGTATATAAAACAATTAAAAGAAAAAGAAGACTGGAGGTTTTAAAGAAGTCTATGAGTCATCCTCTGTTTTCCTTTTGTATCTACTGCAATATCTTTCCTATTAAAACAACATGTCCTAACTTTACTCATAGGTAACTTTAATCAGTCCTGCCAATCAAATTACTTTTTTTAAAGGGAAAACTTCACCAAACAGATGGGCTTTGCAGCAAGTCTTTAAGGTCACCAAATACTGGCTGTAGTGAAATGAGAAGTAAGATCCCTCATGAAGGACATCTTGTTTCAAGTGGGAAACAGCTTTCATTCAAGTGATCCTGAATGTCATGGTAACACAAGAAGAAAGCGAGTTCTGGGAAAGAAAAGTATTCTTGTAAACTGGGATTTGATTCTATAGCTGTCACTCATACCTGCACAGATTGTGCCCTGTGGACTCTGGGACTTCAGTGGTCCCTGAAAGAATGGTATCAAAGAAAAATTAAATGGAAGAAATTAAGCAAGATGTTCCTTTACTAACAAAAGTCACAGTCTCTGAGATTTGGCAGTGGGTATTCAGGTAAAATCTATTTGAAACATCCATGCAATGGTAAGGGACAAATACCAGCTAATTCAGCTGATAAGAAGGTGTGATGGTCAGATGAAACCATAGTCAATGGCTCAACCATCCAGTAAAGAACTTTGGCAAAGGAAATGGTTTCTATGGAAATGGCTGTGTGGGTAATGGCAGAAAGGTGTGGCAAGAGGAGGGGCTCCTACAGATGTGGGACCACACTTTTTGGAGGCTGAACTTCCCTATCTTGGGTGAGTCTGTGAAGAGCCCATAGAGAAGCCATTTTCACGATGCATGTGCCAAAAGGAAAGGTCAAATTACAGTCACACCTGCAGGGAGTGGGCAGTAACTCCCCAGCGACCCCCAAGCCCACTGACTTGTTTCCAGAAGAATATGAAGGTATGAACTGCGCATGTACCAAAAGTAAAGAGAATTCTAGAATCATAAACTGTGCATAGTGCTTAATCAGCATGACGAGTCCAGGTGCCCACCTGGAAGAGGGGCAAGGAGTTATAAAAGGACACAAGTCAAAGCCCCAGGTGGCTGCACCCCTCTGAAACTTGACTCCCAAGCTGGCCAGACTAACAAGGGAACCAGGACTGGTTAAATTTTCCTTTTTGTGTCTCTCTCCCCTCTTCTCTCACATTCTTATTCTATATGCCTGCATATAAGGCAAGACTTGTTTAGGCATGTTTAAGGCTTATCAGGGCATGTTATAAGATCTGCCACTAGTTGGTGTAAGTTTAATGCCTGTTGCAGAGGATGCAAAGACTGCTGACAAAATTTCATGCCAATTATTTGTTAGTGATTAAAAAACGAGGTTTGTGAATTGAAGAATCCTTGGTGTTATTTCATCTTAATTCTGACCTGGGAATCAGTGAATCTGGGTTGTTGTCCTGAAAAAATGGGACGTGACAGAAGGTTGGCTATTTTACTTTGTTTTCTAGGGCTAAGTCCAGAGACAGGACAATCTGGGACCAATTCCTTGGACTGTTATTGCATGACGACTGCTAGCACTGAGCTAAATGTAAACTTTCTTCCCTTGGGTATTTTTCTTCATGGTTTTTCAAACAGCTTCAGAAAATCTCTTCTTCGGAAAATGTGGCAACTTCTGTCTCTGTATAGATTTTATATATATATATATATATATATATATATATATATATATATATATATATATATATATATATATTTTTTTT
>NW_020799091.1:40024919-40045519 GCF_003259725.1 Athene cunicularia
TATATATTTCCTTTTGTGAAGCAATGATAGGTACCCTGTTGCAATAAACAGAACATTTCAGAGATATGGGGTGAAATGTGTCCTCTCAGCTACAGAGGTCGGTCAACCCTGAGCAGAAACCATATCAGCACACTACTAAATAAATCCATGCAATATATGTGTGTTTCTTTTCAAATCGGTTATTGATTTTCCCTTCCTCTCCTGCCCATCTAGAAAAGAAATCAAGTTAAATTTCAAGAGTAAAAAAGTAGTATGTGTATGCATACATCTACATCTATGTCTATATCTACATACACAACAATCCCAACATCATTTAATTGTTGCTGCACTGGTATGAAACAGTTGAGACTGAAAAATTTTGGTAAAAGCTATCCATTAATATCTAGTAACTGGTAGAATGTTAATGAAGGACACTGCATGAAGAAAGTGAATTAAAGACTGGTTTTGCAATATGGCCTAAAAAATATCTGTTGGTTTTGTAAATATGTTTATTTGAACCATACTGTTGAAAATTATTCTGGCCAAAGAAGTATGCTTTAGACAAAGAAAAGGACGAATACCTAAAGGAGATTTATACCATTGGTTTCAGAAGAATTCAGGAAGAATTAATAATTTATAAAATTATATATGCTAAATATGTATTTTATACATTACAATGCTTATTAAAAATGAAGGATAATTGCAACTGTGGTCAATGCATTTAGTGAAATTGTAGAGCTAATAAGGAAACCCTATTTTGCCCTGCGTATGGACATTTAGTCTCTTTTCTCAATTATAAATTGCAGTTTATTCTTTCTGCTGCAACTTTCTGCCTGTGTGCAAGCTATACACAAAATGAACAACAGCATTCTATGAAAATCTAACTAATGGATTAACACTGCATTGGAAAAAACAGGCTGCATCTAAACCTTTAGCAGCAACTTTGAAATCCTTATATAAGATTAATTTTAGCATAGCATTTAACAATATCCCCCATCTTTAAGTACAGGACTATTCTGTTGATTTCGGTAGAATGCACATGCTTCAAGATAAGCACATAGTAAAAATACTGCTGAACAAAGGCTAAGGCTCCCTTAATTTTTATCATTGTTCCCCAACTTAATAAAGAGTCCATCAAAGTATTTCTATGCATCTGCTGCAATCTATCTACTATTCCTGATTAAAAGAAAGGGGAATGCATTTGGCCCTTCAATGTTGTTTGTCTTTGTATGCTGGTGGTACATTCAGTGGTAGAGAAACATTCAATTAGAGCTGTTTCCAGTATGATCAATGCTTGCCTTCCTGTTCAAGAAGCTGCAAAATACTGGGGGCATACTCTCAGCTTGTGAAAAATGTCATACTTAAGTTACTTCAGAAAAGAAATGACAGTTTACACCACCTGAGGATCTGCTCTGTGGCATATTTGTTTTCTGTGTTCTCATCTTTAGATTTAACGTTGGCTTCAATGCAGGATTTGCAGCCATATTGTTCTCAATATCATTACATTCGCTGGGGAGAGGAGCATGCCATGAGACATCTGTCATTCTGTACGGAAGCACAAATTTACTTTGTGCACATTTATAATACAAACTCCTTAGGAAGGAAATATTTATTTATACACATTTGCACAGAGGCTGAAATGATAGGGACCTGAGCTTTATTAAGTTCTTCATGCACAATTGGGACTATTAAGTAAACGTAAATTCAAGGTATATAAGTAAAGACCGTGGTTTATTATGTATTAGGATTTAATTATTTTTACATTCCTGGTTAAGTACCAGAAAAATCTTTGCCTATACAGAGCATGAAGTCCAGTTGTTTCTTTTTAAAGATCTTATAAACTACAGGACAGGTCTAACTTTCTGTATTATTGCTTATAAGACTAGGTTAGAATAATTTCCTGTTCTTTCAGTAGATCACATCTATAAAGAAGAATGAAATTTACTTGTTGAGCAGACATGAAATCAACAACAAAAATTCAGGGTGAACTCAGGTTGACAGAAGATTTGAAGTGAGATCATTTGTTTATTGCTCTTGATTCTTTATTATAGACTCTTTAATGTACAGTCTGTATTCCCTTAAGTGAAACTATAAATAAAGTAGAAACAAGTGTTGTTTGTGAGTACTGGCATGTAACTATGGATGGATTTCATGGTTTTAGAGGGCAATTTGTTCTCAAAAATCTAAATATGTAATGTGTAAGTCAATTTTCTTATTTATACAAAGAAGCAGTCTTAATTTCAGCTGTTGGCCATCCTGAACTAGTCAAAATTCTCACCTATATAATATGTTACTAAAGGTGTAATTTTTAACCTTTATCCCCAGCTTTAAGTCGAGGAAATTTTTATCAAGGTAAATATATATTTTTGTTTTGTTTTTTAAAATGAATGCTTGAATTGATGTAATCACATAATGGTTTTAACTAAAACTAATTCCATGAAAAAGAAACTTCAACTGTTTTACACTGATTTACAATCTGCATTTTTTTTTTTTTTTTTTTTTTTTTTTTTTTAATTACATTGCTGTATGGATAATGGAGCTGAGGTTTTAATGTCTCAAATTATTTTCAACAGTGCTTAACTCATTTATATTGTGGGTCCATATATGCTTTCCCATCTCTCTTTAGGTGCCCAAGTCTAGACTGTATCAATAAGTGCAGAAGATCACCATTAATGTTAATGGAATTGGCAAGGTTCATTAGAAGAAGTTAATCCTTTTGCCATTTTCAGTACTTAAAAAAAATTACCGTCTGGAAACCAAACACCTAAACCCAGTATTATAGTGAGCCTTTCAGCCTAAACACAAGAACTGTAGAATAGTCAGTGACTTCCCAAACGTGTCACTGTGGACCAAGTTTATTTTTTCTATTCACGTTTTTGGTTGGTTGGTTTGTTTGTTTGTTTGTTTTGTTTGTTTGTTTGTTTGTTTGTTTGTTTGTTTTTGAGCATGCCATTCACTAAAAATCTTAACATATCAAATTTCTGTAGTAGTATGACTTCAGACAAAACCCCCCCCCGAATTAGACTGTCTTTTTCTCCTCCGTGTCTACTCAACAATTACTTTTACTGGTAATGTCAGAAACCTTTTCCAGAGAAATGGGTGTTGAAAACAATAACAACAAGGAGAAGGAATCAATAAAGCTGCTTTCTCAAAGACCACATAAAATGAAGACTTACAGCCTCCTAGTAAAATGTATTTTGTGCAGATCCTTACCATTGTAACATTCCCATAATCACACATGATGGGTAACAAGAAGGTTCAAATTTCTGATTATGATACATGCATAAGTTGTTCAGCCTATTCCAAAATCAGAGCTTGCTCAGGAGAGTATGTCTAAATTAGACATTTTAGCTCTTATCAGAAGGAGGTAGACGAATTTTTGAAGGGTTTTTTTAAAGATCTTTTAATTCCTTCCAAAGAAGGAAGACTTGCTGCAGTTTTGATGCACATTACCATTCTCTCCCTTTTATACGCTTTCATGTGGCTAAATACAGGATAGAGAGGATTTTTAGATTTTCTGTTATAGTCTATAAAATCATTATAAACTTAACCCTTTAAATGGCAGAGTATCTGGCTTTCACCCAGTAGATGATCTTAGTATGAGCATATTCAACCATGAGCATACTCATGAAGGTGCTTCAATTAAGGCACATGATGGTACCATTTACTGTGATGGAACTACTTGAGGGTATGTGAATATGGGGTTAATTGCTGGACAGGATTCTTACATGTGGTGATATTTCCTTTCCAGTTCTACCTCATTACAGATGCTTTACAGCTCCCTAAAATACAGAGTTAGTAAGAGCTGATGCTTAGCAGCATGAGTGAAAATGCTTTGGCTCTTCAAATGTTGAAAAATTCCCTACCAATGTGGTGGGAATAATTATCACTGTACAGTTGTCAGGAAAAAACACACTTGGAGATCAGAAATGCAAATTGATGAAATTTGGTTTTGAAATGTGATTTAAAACACAGTATATGAAATTTGGCATTTTGGGACTGAGAGCTGGGAATAATTAATCTTAGTTGTGAATATACGGTAGTATAAGTAAATGTGGTTTGGTTTCTGAATTCTTTTTTTTTTAAAAAAAAGACAGCATATATGTTACAGTCTGTGCAATAACCATCCATAACAGAGGCCTGATCCTCCCAATATAATAGAGCTAGCAAATTTTATTCAATATTCTTCTTACTTAATTTGAAAAAAAAAAAAAAAAGAAAAAAGAAAAGGAATGGACTTGTGGCTTTACTGGCAAGGTAGGTCTAGATTAATCCCATATAATTTTGTATGCTTATGTATAACATGTAAGTTTAGGAGTATTTTTATCTTAGGTTTCTTAGCAGTCAATGGAAATGGCTTAATACCTTTAAAAGTTAATTCAGATTTTATACTGGCAAAGCTTCTGAGGGTTCCTGGCTCTCATCACTGATTGCAAAAGAAGACTAGAATGACTATTTTTTGTATTTTTTGTTCGTTTGGTGTTTTTTAAATATAGATCCTGTAATTAGGCATTTTAAACTGAGGCAGGAAATTTAGGTGTTAATGAATAACAGATAAGAGAGATTTCTGAACTCCAGAGAAATCTTACTGAAAAAGGAGGAAATAGTCTTTAGACCTCAGACATACATAGAACAATCAGTCAAAGTTAATTTGCTTTCTTTACTCGTGGAGTTTTTGTTTTAGCTTTATTGTTGTTGGTTATTTTACAAGGAAATATGTTATATAGAAAGCATTTAATTATTTATCAGTAGAAAAAAATACACTTGAAAACTTATAAATATTCATTGTTCTCAGCTTTTTTTTGGCATTAAATAACACCACAATGTTTTAGAATTTTCTTTCTGTTTGCTTTTGTTATACTGAATTTGTTATTTAAAAGTACATTTAATGCAAATCAGTTTTGTACTGAAAGTAATTTAAAATAATATAATACTATTACAGACATTAATAGTGTCTTTTGTTTTCCAAATAGCAGTAAGGAAGTACCTTCAATACTGAAGTAGGTGATATCTTTTCCTTATATTTGTTAGCTATATTAATAAATATTACTATAGCCTTCTTATATTTGTAAAGACTAAATGCAAGTGGTATACTGTAATGTAAATGCAAGAAACAGATTTTTATCTTAAAAACAATAAAAGCAATGCTAAACTGTAGCATCAGGAATGAGGTTTGTTCTTTTTCAAACTATTTTCAAGACGTTAAATTACAGCTGCATACATTTATCATATCTTAATATCATTTGGGGTTCCTTTTCATGGAAAATTGTTTTCAGACAGTTACTGGGTATCACAGATGCTCTAAAACAATAAAAATATAAATTAATAGTATTCATTATTAAATTTGCAATGTGTGAGAAAATATGGGAAATCCCTAAAACCAAGCTTTTTCCCACATTATGAGGGAGGTCTGCTCATTAAAAAAGGAAAAATAGCATATGCACTATTCCCAAACCATATTTAAATCTTTTCACTTCATGAGTGCTAGATACTTATGTGTGACTTTTGAATCCTCGTCTTAAAATATTTTCAAATACTTGTATAGCATAAGATGGTAAAGTGTCTTCATATTCTGTAATAGGATAATCCAGACCTCAAATTAGAGAAAATACCACAAATCAGGAGTAAAATAAATGAGGATCTAAAACTTTCATAAGCAAAGAAATTTTCATGTAGACTTTCACAGCATTTGAAACAGATTAAAGACTTAGTTAAAGCATGATATGGATATCATGTAGGTTTATGAAAAGCATTGTCTGTTGTGAGTTCCTCAAACTTACACAGCAGTTTAGACAGAATTAGGATCAGTGAACTTCAAAAATCTGACTTTCAAATTCCAGTCCTACCACTAACTTAATGCAAAGATACTAATGGAATGAGCATTATCCCTATTTGTTTCCATTAATATCACTTCATTAGCTGTATTTAATATTTGTTTGGCTCTTTTCTGACAGATTTGTTCTCTTCTGTTTCAATCTTTTCTAGAGGTCATTAATTCAACAATACAAAGGAAACAGATGCTCGTTGGCACGCTTATGAGGATATTTATGATGGGGGGTTATAAAGGAACTGAAGGAAGTAATGCCTCAAACATTCATTGACACGAAAAACCTCAAAGACAAATTGTGACCTTTGTGATTACTGTAAGGAATGTCACCCATGGAAGCAGAAGCATATCACAGGATTCACCCCCGACTCCCTTGCATTTGTATTGACAAAATCCTTAGATAAGCCTCAAAGGAAGGAAATATGAACTGACTGAAAACAAATGTCTGTCATCAAGCACAAGGACCGCTGATCACTGGATCCATTCTGTAAACCCAATACTTTGTGTCTCTCTTGTGTAATCCAGACACCAGGTATGCCTTGCTAAGGACTTTGCAACTTCACTATTGAAGAGGTATCACAGAGTCTTAGGTTGGAAAAAACCTTGAAGAGCATCCAGTCCAACCATTGACCTAACACTGACAGTTCCCAACTACACATATCCCTCAATCCTAAATCAATCCGACTCTTAAACACCTCTCGGGATGGGAACTCCACCACCTTCCTGGGCAGCCCATTCCAACACCTAACAACCCATTCTTGAAAGAAATACTTCTTGAGATCTAGTCTAAACCTTCCCTGGTGCAATTTGAGGCCATTGCCTCTTGTCCTATCACCTATTACCTGGTTAAAGAGACTCATCCCCAGCTCTCTGCAACCTCCTTTCAGGCAGCTGTAGAGGGCGATGAGGTCTCCCCTCAGCCTCCTCTTCTCCAGACTAAACACCCCCAGTTCCCTCAGCCGCTCCCCGTACGACCTGTGCTCCAGACCCTGCACCAGCTCCGTTGCCCTTCTCTGGACACGCTCGAGTCATTCAATGTCCTTTTTGTAGTGAGGGGCCCAAAACTGAACACAGGAATCGAGGGGCGGCCTCACCAGTGCCGAGGACAGGGGTCAGATCCCTTCCCTGTCCCTGCTGGCCACGCTATTGCTGACACAAGCCAGGATGCCATTGGCCTTCTTGGCCCCCTGGGCACACTGCTGGCTCCTGTTCAGCCGGCTGTCAATCAGCACCCCCAGGTCCCTCTGAGACTGGCAGCTCTCCAGCCACTCCTCCCCAAGCCTGTAGCGCTGCTGAGGGTTGTTGTGGCCCAAGGGCAGCCCCCGGCATTTGGCCTTATGGAAACTCCTCCAGTTGGCCTCAGCCCATGGCTCCAGCCTGTCCAGGTCTCTCTGCAGAGCCTCCCTGCCCTCGAGCACATCAACACTCCCACCCAACTTGGGGTCACCTGCAAACTGACTGAGGGTGCACTCGATCCCCTCGTCTAGATCATCAATAAAGATGTTAAACAGGAGTGGCCCCAACACCGAGCCCTGGGTGACACCACTCGTGACCGGCTGCCAACTGGGTTTAACTCCGTTCATTACAACTCTCTGGGCCCGGCCATCCAGACAGATTTTACCCAGCAAAGCGTGTGCCCATCCAAACCTCAAACAGTCAGTTTCACCAGGACAATGCTGTGGGAAATAGCGTTAAAGGCCTTGCTAAAGTCAAGGTAAACAACGTCCACAGCCTTTCCCTCATTCAATAAGCAGGTCGCCCTGTCGTAGAAGGAGATCAGGACCTGCCTTTTATGAACCCATGCTGAGTAGGCCTGATCCCCTGGTTGTCCACTCTATATATATGACTTTGAATGGCACCCAGGATGACCTGCTCCATGACCTTCCCTGGCACCAAGGTCAGACTAACAGGTCTATAGTTTCCTGGATAGTCTTTCCTGACTCTCTTCTGGATGGGTGTCACATTTGCCACCCTCCAGTCCAAGGGGACCTCCCCAGTTAGCCATGACTTCAGGTAAATCATGGACAGTGGCTTGTCGAGCACATCTGCCAACTCCCTCAGCACCGTTAGGTGTAACCCATCCTGTCCCACAGACTTGTGTGCATCCAAGTGGTGCAGCAGGTCTCTGACCACCTCCTCTTCCACTGTGCTGACCTCATTCTGCTTCCCCTCCCCATCTCCCAGCTCCTGAGGCTGGGTGTCCAGGGAACAGCCAGTTCCACCGCTACAGACTGAGGCAAAGTAGGCGTTGAGCACCTCAGCTTTTTCATCCTTAGTTACCATGTTTCCCTCTGCATCCAGTCAAGGAGGGAGATTTTCCCTAATCCTCCTTTTGCTGATAATGAATTTATAGAAATGTTTATTGTTATCCTTAACAGTTGAGGCCAAATTGAGCTCTAGCTGTGCTTTGGCTCTCCTAATGTTCTCCCTGCATAACTTCACTACATCTTTATAGTCTTCATGAGCGACCTGGCCCCTCTTCCACAGGCAATAGATTCTCCTTTTGTTCTTGAGATCCAGCCAAAGGTCCCTGTTTAGCCAGGCCGGTCTCCTTCCCTGCCTGCTTGTTTTTCAGCACACAGGAACAGCCTGCTCCTGTGCCTTTAAGACTTCTCTCTTGAAGTATGTCCAGCCTTCCTGGACTCCCATTTCCTTCGAGGCAGCCTCCCAAGGGATTTTGTTAATCAGTCTTTCGAACAGGTCAAAGTTAGCCCTGTGGAAGTCTAGAGGTAGTAAGAAGTGATCTTGTCTGACCCACAAGCTGGATGATTGCTAAAGTAGCATGAAGTCAGCAAAATTCTGTGGGAACTGGGGGAAAAACAAAGGTGGGTAGAGCGAGCATGACCACTGACTCAATTGGACAATGGGGTTGATGCACCCCTTTTCTCTCTCAATGCATGCACAGAACCCATGCTCCATCTTCTTCCTCATCTCTGATGAAAATGAGTTCGTGGAATACCTGCCTGTCTTTGTCTAGTATGTTAATCAGCTTATAAAATGAACTTAAAAGGTGACAGAAATCTTTCCTGTGGGGGCACCCACCACCCAAGATTACCAGACCTGAGACAATGTTTGATCCAAGTGTGGTGACCAGATTTCTTTGACTCTTTCTCTCCTTTCTTTTTCATTGCTTTAATTTTACTTCTTTCTTATAGACTTATAAGATACCACATTGTTTATTATTATTTTCGAAGTTTAAATTGTTTTCTACCACAAGTAAAATGTTTTAACTGGTTTGGTGTCATTTCATCTTAATTTAGCCTGAGGGGATCGCAGAACATTTATGACTCCCTGGGCTTACAGTCTGGATTGTGACAGAGGTAAGAAAAGATAGATACTGGGAAGAATAGTGAAGGTATGGAAATGCTCCCATAACTGAGAAGAAAGAAAAGCTGAAAAATCATAATACAAGTAAAGTGAATGACAGTCTTTATAATGGGATATTAAAAGAGTAGATACACAGAACCACCAAACAACAAACAACTACCTTCCACAAATTTTATCAACTAAAGATAGTACCAAAATAGGGTTAAATGGGAATTTGCATCAACTCTGTTTAGCCTGTAAAATATGGATGTTTCTAGCACAGATGTCATTGCATATGGTACTATTTTGGCATTTAAGTATATGAATTCACATAGAACAGGCACAAAAAGAAATAGCATGATCAGTGAAAGAAATGTCTGTCTTAGAAAAGAAAATCAGTGAACTTGACTTGTAAAGTTTGGTAAAGTCTAAGGCCTATTTATGCACAACAATAATGGGAGGAGGGAAAAAGAAAATCCAATAAATTTACAACCTATGTTTCTTAATAAATATCACCCTTCATTCCTTTCTATCTTTGCATTGATTATCAGATCTCTGTTCATTGACCAATATCAATTTTATTTTACCTTGCTTGAAGGTTTTTTTCCTACATAATGTAGTCTAATCACATTATATAGAATGTAATCTCAATATGAAAAGGAAGAAAGGCAGTATAGGTACAGAAAAATTGCCTGTGTGAGTTTATATGCTGATATTATACATGAACTGTACTTGACAAGTTGACTTAGATGAAAAAGTTTTTCCTGCATAACCTATACAGGCAATATAATTTATCTTTTAAATCTGATGTTAATTTATTCTTGTCAAATACTAAGAAAAGAAATCAAAATTACGTTCCCTCTCCTATGAAGTCTAACACAGATGACATGACAAGTAGTGTTGGGTAGATGTGTGGTGGGGGATTTGGTAGCAGAGGAGGGGGCTACAGAGGTGGCCCCTGTGAGAAACTTCTTAAAGCTCCCCTGGCACCAAGCTGGACCTGCCTCTGGCCAAGGCTGAGTCAATTAGCTATGGCGGCTGCACCTCTGTGATAACATATGAGAAGGGGAACATGTGAGGAGGAGGAGGGGTGAGGGCTAGTTGTGGGAGAGATAACTATGCAGACACTGAGGTCAGGTGAAAAAAGAAAGGAGGAGGCAGAGGGGAGGTGTACCAGTGCAGAGATTCCCCTGCAGCCTGTGGTGAGAGGGCAGACTGTGGAGGTCAGCAGTGGAACAGATGCCCACCTGCAGCCCATGAAGGATCCCATGCCCAAGTAGGTGGCTGTGCTTGAAGAAGGCTGGGACTCTGAGGGAAGACTGTGCTGGAGCTGTTAGTCACTCAGTGGATTGAAACTCTTGTGAGGGACCCATACAGGAGCAGTTTGTGAAGAGCTGCATCCCATGGGAAGGGCTCATGTCAGAGAAAGTTTGTGGAGGACTGTCTCCTGTGAGAGGGACCCCATGCTGGAGCAGGGTGTGAGGAAGGAGCTGCAGAGACAACAGGAGATGAACTGACTGCAACCCCCATCCATTGCTTCCCTGTGCCACTGCGGAGATGAAGGTAGAGAAATAGCAAAGTTAATCCTGGGAAGAAAGGAGGAATGGAGAGAAGGTGTTTTTAAGTTGTGGTTGTATTTCTCACAGCCCTACTCTGTTTGATAAGTAAATTAAGTGGTGGTGGTGTTTAAATTAAATTGATGTTCTTTTTCTTCCTTAGTGGACTATGACTTTTGCCCATAACCATAACTGGACAGAATCCCTCTGTGTCTTTGTCTCGATCCCTGAAACTTTTGTTGTACTTTCCCTTCCCTGTCCCTGAGAGGGAAGAGTGAGAACACCTGCATGGTGCTCAGTTGCCCTCTGAGCTCAAGTACATTTGATGCCATACAGCCATGTCTTGACTCACTTGGAGTACAGTTACACACAAAGGCATCTTTGTTGAGATTAGCAGGATAAATTATGTTTGTGGTACACTGATAAAGGGATTTCCAATCTGGTTTGCAGATTGCACATTTTTTGAAGTGAGCACCCTGTATTCATATTTGTCTTCAAAGTATCAAGATTTTTGTATTAAAATTTGTGCAGAGACACACACATATTGAATATATATATGCAAATATGCACACACGTGCACAGATATATACTGTTTATATAAACTTGCATTATATTATAAATCTTATAATTACAAACAATTTCTCATTGTACAGAAGCATGTGGTTCTGCACATACCTTTTTTATCCATCTTGAATAAGATATCACACAAAATGTTCGTGACACTCAGCAGCTATTGCCATGGGGGATAAAACAGCTTCATAGAATAAAACCCAGGAACTGATAAACAGACTCCATTAAAATGTGTTTTCACACTAGTATTCAACCAAAATGAGAATTATCTTTTGCTTTGATGTTACCATTTGTACTGTAACCCTTATTTAGTTGTTTTGATGTCTGCAATAATTGATACTTCAATAATAAACTTGTTTATATTCAAAATGTCTTTAATCCCTGTATAGTTCTTTTGGTGTCTTTTTTGAGACTGAAGTGCCTTCTTGGCATATCCCTACTCTGATGTCTTCTTTGCAAACCTTTCATTGCTAATGTATTGACATGAATAGCAGTATTTTCATATCTGCCACCTATCCAGCACTGAGAAACAAATACAGAATTGCTGTCTTCTTCTCCTCATAAAGTTTTGGAATTTAGTCATACATATATAATTTATATTCATATATGATAATAAACCTTATTAAGTACAAGGACTGATGTAAGAAAACTGAAAAGTGATATTACAGTTGGAAAAATGAAGGGAACAGAAAGAATTACTGCTGTATTTTATAAACAGGCAAAAGAAATAGCATGTGTTAGTCCATTATAATTTGCAGAGGAAATGACATCTTCTATTCTAGTTTATTGTTTAAATATATATATATATATATATATATATATATATAAATACATAACATGGATAGTGATTGTTCCTGCATTTATTATATTGACTGGATTTTATGTCTCAATCCACTTGCCTACAAATTAGTTTTGCATATTATCCTTCCATTTTTCTGATAACGTGTGGTGGGTTGACCTCGGCTGGCTGCCAGATGCCCACCCAGTTGCTCTCTCACTCCCCTTTTCAGCAGGACAGGGGGAGAAAATATGATGAAAAAGTCTGTGGGCTGAGATCAAGACAGGGAGATCACCCACCTGTCACCATCACAGCCAGAACTTCGTCTTGGGGAGATGAATTTTATATATTGCCAACTAATCATAGAGTAGGATAGTGAGAAACAAAACCAAAACTAAAACTACTTTCCTTCTCACTCCACTTTTTTTCCATGCTCAGCTTCACTCCTGAGTCTTCTTCCTCCTCCTCCCAGAAGTGTTTTCCACCCTTCCTTAAACATGTTTTCCCTAAGGCACCACCACGACTTCGGGGCCGAGCCGTGCCCTGCGGTGGGTGGGTTGGAGCTGGCTGGAACCATCTGTGTCCGGCACGGGGCAGCCCCGGCCTCTCCGCACAGAGGCCGCCCTGCGGCACCGCTGCCTGCACCTATAGATGAAAGTATGACCTAGGTTGTCATATATATCTGTTATATTTAACCAGACTACGAACATTTTAAAATTATTTAAGAATATACTAAGCTGTGTTTGCTGCAGTGTAAATGAAGGAATCATCTAGTCTTTCTGATTCATTAATCATATAATGGTAGCAATACTCACCTATAGTTAGAATATCTTGTGCAAACTCTTCATGAATTTCCTAAATGACAAGGATTATTAGTCATTCACTGGTGCCTATAACTTTATGAAAATCTCCTACTCTTCCTCAATTAAAAAAAATAATTCCTCCTACTGAAAGCATTCAAAAGACTGGCACCTCATCCTTTCATATAGATAGGATTTCTTCTTGCTTACTTCTTAGGAAGGTGTGCAATTGACTTTTATAAAAGAGTTGTGATTTGTGTTTTCCCCATGTCATATTGCCACTGTGAATGGAACTGTTAGGACTGCAGACTGTTACTATGGTCAGTGTACTTGAGGCATGTTTCCTGCAAGTCTGTTTAATAACATTTGTTCAGAGGAAAAAGGAGACTGCTTTGTGAGTTAATGGAGAACACAACTCTTAACACAAATTCAAGGTGACTAATGGATGTGCATTCAGATGTTTAAGTGCTGTTGAAGAAGCCAATCTGAACAGGTAACAAGAAAACTCCATTAGTGACATATTACTTTTCTGAGGCTTCAGTGGGATCAAAAGTAGAAGACATAAAAAGAAAGACTGGTTTCTTATATATGGATAAGTGAATGTAAATTATTTTGCTAAGCATGAGAGACATCGGAAAGAAAACAGACACTTCTAGAAATAGTGAGGGACATTGCATGCCTACTTGGTCCCTGGAATTACTGTGTGCATATCCTGCTTAGAATCAGGGGACAGTATCTTCGTCATATATCTCTTTAAGGATGGAGGAACATACAACTGTGTAGATCACATGTTTTTCCAAGTTCAACAGTAGAATGAGATGAACTGCAGATGCATTCTGGTATTGTACTCAGAAATACATCAGAATAAATCTCTGAAAATTCTTATTGTTTCCCAGCATACATTTAGTTTAGGGACCTTGGTGTAATTATATCCAGGATTAGATAGTACAGCAAAGGGGGTTAAAATGAAAGTTCCTGTCCCTCCCATGTGTCAGAACTATTAAAAGAAATAAAAATAAAAAGACAGAAAGTCAGAAAAAACAGCAGTTACCTTCAAAAGCCTACTTATTGCTACCATACATCTTCACAACTTTTTAGCAGAAATGAGCAAAGTCATTGCCATGTGTATGCACATATATAGAGTTAACTCAGCAACACCAAGCAAATAGATATTCTCCATGGACTATTTCACTACTGATATGTCTCTTCCTTTTCCCTGAAGAAAATGCTTGCCATAATTGACATATATCATGTAATACATGTACCTCAGAAACTGACATTCCTCCCATTCTAATGCATGTTCACATCAGTTCCTGAGTTGCTTTCAATTCCCTCTCATAAAAAGAGGAGTTGTTTCCAGATATTAAGCTTAAGTAAGGAACATATAAAAATAAAATTATATTTACCTTCCCAGTCTGAGAAATGCTATACATAACATAATAGATGGTAGTAATTGCAGTCTAATGTACACTTTATCAGGGTGGGCATGAGCAAGAACACATGGTGAAAAAGCTAGCTTTTCTTCAGGACACTGAGCAGCAGTGATTTGTCAGTGTCACTTCCGGAAAGGAAAGAGGACAAGCAAAACATGTCAGAAATGCAAGTCTGACTGAGACAGGTCAGAATGTGTCTCTGTGCCTCTGAATGCAGAATTAACTTACAAAAACCAAATCATATTTATGCAAAGGTTTTTAATAAGATTTTTTTTTTCATGATAACTGGATTTTTGTATAGAATATTTGGTTAGAGAAAGGTTTTCAAAAGAGAGCCTTCAAAATAACAATAAAGGAGCAAAAATGTAAGTTAATGTGAATTCTGAAAAGATAGGAATCAAATAGTTTTTGTAGAAATTGTTTAAATCTTTCTGTCATGTGCCTGTGCTATTTTCCATAGTAAATAATGCCTTTCATGTGCTCACTTTTTACATGACACTGCCTATAGTAACTGTGCATTGCCTTCATTAATAATACAACTAATAAAGATAATTTTATTCTTTAATTTCACAGATTTTCGACGTACATGTACCTTGTTCATTTTGTTGCATATGCAGAGTTAGTTCCAAGCCTTCTTTCATCTCAGAGATGTTTAATATAAGGTTGAACATTTTTTAACACTATTTATGCAAGAGCTTAAAACAAAAAGGGGAAAAAAAAACCAAAACAAAACAAAAACAAACAAGAAAAACCCAAACCAAACAAAATACATTTTACTTCAGGTTCTTAACCTCTGTTTTATTCAGAAGTAAATTTTGATCCAAATCCCACCAAAAAAATTCAAAGTCTTGCAATGTTTTGTATTGACTTTGCATCAGAATATAAATGAAGATATTTCAGTGTTCCAAGCAATTAATAATCTTTCTATATATTTTCTTCTTTTTGAAGATAAAATCTGTTTCTTTCTAGTTTAATGTAGAAAAATCAGGGAAATAGAATATTCCTTAATCTTCAGTGTTGGGTTTTTTTTCATTTTATGCTAATATAATGATACAACCACAATAAGATAATTCCATATACTTGACACATCTATTATAAAACAGCATATCTTACATTGAACCAGCTTGGCCTTCAGTTGTCTTCTTTCCAGTGTCTTCATGACAAAAAGAGGCACTAACATTGTCAGAGACTGAAGTGCTTTTTAATTTCTATAGTCTCGAGTGTTAGGAAGTTTATGAAAAAGGGAAAACAGCATCCCCATCTCCAGTTTACCTCTAAGTAGTTCTTAAATTTAAGTGATTAGCCAGTATGAGGTAATGGTAGCAGTATTTTAGAGAATTTTGCTGGGTAGGATGCCCCAAAGTTATTTAAAGAATATACAAAATCTGTCTTTGAACATGGGGGCACAAAAGGCTAGAATCTATGAGAAGAGAAAATGCCACTGCTCTTTCTATTTTCCTTTCTCACAATTTCTATCATTTTTTTCACATAGCTCTGACACTTAGCCTCAAAAGCTTTATACTGAAATGGCAGTGAAAACAATATTTTTGTGTCTGTGTATCTCTGTATATTGTTTCCCTCTCTTTTTTTTTTTTTTTTATTGCAATTTGCTATTTCTTTCTCACACACAGCTTTAGTCTAGCCACTCTTGTATGTCTAAGTTTATCATCATATCACACTAAGCCTTTCTTTTTAGCAAGGAAAACACAGATAACTCTTACTCCAGCTCTGTGTGTATCTTTTTACAGGCAGAAGACATTACAGTTTCACCTGTCTATTCCATAAAGGATGTAGACAAGGTGATGACTTTCTTTACATTTTATCTGAATGAGAGACATTGCATCTATCAACTTCACTAAGGTTAACCTAACTCAGAACAAAGTGTTGAAATGGAAGCTGTAACTGGGAATACAACCTACAGAACAGAAGCCTGACGCAACTGCACTCTTAACTTAGAAAAGTCTGTTATTTTTCTAAATCTGGGTGGTATGAAATTCGAGGTAGGTGTCCTGAACAATGTCAGGTACCCTTTAAAATTAAAACCAATGAAACAAACAAAAAACCCTAATCAATTTCCCCTGAGATGAGAAACTGAGCACTTTGTAGGTCCTTTTCACTATTTAGTTACAGCATTGTCTTATATTTAGTAAATTGCTAAGCAATCCCTAACAAGCTCTAGTTTTATTTCCACTGCTGTTCTACAAGCTATTGATTGCTTGATTTTATGTCAAAGTCCACAAACATTTGTGACACTGAGAAGAGGAAAAAGAAGTCAGGGGTACAGCCTAAGTTGTGTTCTTTATTCCTGTTTCTTTATTCCATTTCTTTATTCCTGTTCCCCCCTCCAAATCTTGCTTGGCAAACGACTATATGGATCAAAATAATTTATAGATACACACCAGTATTTATGAACATTTCCAGGATAGTCTTGGACTATCTCCTCAAAGCAATGTTTAAGCGCTTTGCACACATGTAATTTATAAAGAGGGATTACACTCCTCATAAAATGGAGTAATAATTTTGGTTTTCCTACAAAGTATGGAAAGTTTTGATGTCAAGACCTGCATTTCATATCACAGAATTACATGCTGGTTGAGGTTGGAAGGGACCTCTGGAGGTCATCTGGTCCGATCAGCTTGCTCAAGAAGGGGCAGCTAGAGCTAGTGCCCAGGACCATGCCCAGATGGTTCTTGATTATCTCCAGGGATGGAGACTCCACAACTTTCCTGGACAACTTATGTCAGTAGTCAGTCACCCTTAAAGTAAAAAAGTGTTTCCTGATGCTAAGATGGAACCTCCTGTATTTCAGTTTGTATCCATTGCCTCCAGTCCTGTTACTGGGAACCACTGAGAAGAGCCTGGCTCCATCCTCTTTTTACCCTTCCTGCAAGTATTTGTATAGATTGATGTCATTCTCCTGAGGTGACCTAGGCTGAACAGTCCCATCTCTCGCAGTGTTTCCTCACAAGCGAGATGCTCCATTCCCTTTACCATCTTAGTGGCCATTTGCTAGACTCTCTCCAGTATGGCCATATCTCTCTTTTATTGGTAAATCCAGACCTGGAAACAGTACTCAAGGTGTGACCTCACCAGTGCTAAAATATATCGTACTTCACTTCTTAAATATCTCAAATTGAAGGAAGCACTCTAAAGATTTAAACCAAGTTCCTTGACATGGGACCAGACTTTTGAAATAAAACTTTGGCATAGTGTTTGAGAGCATGGCTTACAATCCAGGATTTCCCTCTCCATTTTGAATTCCATAGCAGAAAATGGAATATGTATTTGCTAACTTCAGCTGCCAGAATAATTCCTAACCACTTTAAGCTTTGTTTGTAAATTCAGTGAAAGGGGCAAATTTATCAGGAAAAGTAATTGATCTATTTGAATGTTTTTCTTCAGATGAGATGGGTTTTATTTTGTTGTGTTTTTTTTTCCCATTCATAGTAAAATAGGGTAGAGTGACATGTTCAGATAGCTATTGTCCATATGTCTAAATGTATGTGCAAATAATGGCAAAATAACTGTTGCCATTATTGTCTAATATTAGAGAGCTCCTGAGAGATAGAAATTAGGGTTCTCTGTCTTCAGCTAGATGTGGTTTGGAAGGCCACTGCTACATGATGCACTTCAGAAGCTTCCTTCCAGCCAAGTGCACTTGTTTGCTTCCAGACATGGAACATTCTTCTTCTCCCTCCAGTGAGGTCCCATTTGACTCTTTTTGCAGTACGCAAGAAATGACAAAGGAATATGAACTTTCTAAGAAAAACCACATGATCAAATAAAATAAAAGACAAACTTTACATAGTTGTCAATAAAAGGGTTTATTTTTTATTTCAGAAAGCTCTATTTTTTTAAATGTACATCCAAGTATCTTCCTAATAAAGATTTCAGAGCAAAATATTGTACTATACTTTTATGTTATTAACACTTCATTACTTTTTCACAATATACTACGGAAGTTATTATGAATAATCGTAAAGCAATAAAACTTATACTTTGCAAATAAATGAGCAATGTAATGCAATGAATTTTCCTTGTATGCTAATTCAGAGAATTCCATACCTCATAACAGATTAATCAGCCATTATGAGTAGTAAATCCAATATTATTAGTAAAGATCCAATGTAATAAAAATATTCAAAGCTTCTAATCAATGCCTCTGAGACAGTGCTTCAGTGGCCCCTTTGAATTCCATGCAATTACACAAATTTATGACTGGATGAGAATATGACCACAAATATTTGTAACAAGACATTCCAAAAGTGCAGTGAAAACCATGAAAAAAATTCCCTGGGTCAAGGAATCTTTCGTATGTATCCTGAAGCGGTGCATTGTCTATGCTATTTTCTACTCAGGGCTATGACAGCTACTTCACACCCACTGTTAATAATAGGACCACACTTCCATGTTATTACAAATGCACTCTTTATTTAGAACAAAAATTTTATGCTGAGACTAGCAGAAAAACAGAAAGAAACTATAAAGTGAACAGTAAGAGAGAAGGTGGAGTTTTATGTCACTATTCATGTATAATTGCACTATACGTAACAATAAAAGTGTACAAGTCTGGTATTTCCTTTCCCAAATTAGCATATGAAAAATCTTTAGTATGTCTTGATACTGCATACAGATGCAAAACAATCCTAAACCGAGATAATATGAAGTCAGTTTTCAGAATGAATAATTTTCAACTGATGTACCTTAAAAACCCTACAGTGACAACTGAGATTTCTGCATAAAACAACTAGCCCATCACAGGCACAAACCCTCCAGATTTAAATAGATTTTTGATATAGTGAAGGAAAACAGAATTGGCATCAAAATAACAAACTCATTTCTGGCACATGAAGCTCCATAAACTTAACTGCAGCTGTAAATATCACATACAGAAAAAAAACCAAAACCAAAACAAAAACAACTCACAACCAAATATATCTGTAAAGGATCTGCAAAACAAGTCACCACAAAGGAATAAAAATTTGAGCTTTTTCAACAGTTTTGAATTCAGCATTACTCTTTCTTCATGTTTCAAAACATTTACAAATTATTTGCTGTTTTATGAAAAATAGTATCAGGATCTTTTTCTAATTTCAGTTCATGCTGGCAAAGCACTGAACACAACATGTCCTTCAAAGGTCAATACTTTTCTTTGTGCTGTGAAAATGCTGAGGGACTGCCTACATACGTAACAGCTATCAAACATAAAAATGAGTTGCTCTGTCCTTTAACTTAACCTTTAATTCAGACACAAAATTAGTTTGTATTTTTGGGTTATACTTAATTCATGAAACAAATAACATTTCTCCACTCCAAGAAGCCAAGCACAACATTGGAGGTCACAGAGAAAAAGATGGGTGGGAGGAAGAAAAGGAGAAAGAAGGGTGGGGAGAGGAAGGAAGGAAGGAAGGAAGGAAGGAAGGAAGGAAGGAAGGAAGGAAGGAAGGAAGGAAGGAAGGAAGGAAGGAAGGAAGGAAGGAAGGAAGGAAGGAAGGAAGGAAGGAAGGAAGGAAGGAAGGAAGGAAGGAAGGAAGGAAGGAAGGAAGGAAGGAAGGAAGGAAGGAAGGAAGGAAGGAAGGAAGGAAGGAAGGAAGGAAGGAAGGAAGGAAGGAAGGAAGGAAGGAAGGAAGGAAGGAAGGAAGGAAGGAAGGAAGGAAGGAAGGAAGGAAGGAAGGAAGGAAGGAAGGAAGGAAGGAAGGAAGGAAGGAAGGAAGGAAGGAAGGAAGGAAGGAAGGAAGGAAGGAAGGAAGGAAGGAAGGAAGGAAGGAAGGAAGGAAGGAAGGAAGGAAGGAAGGAAGGAAGGAAGGAAGGAAGGAAGGAAGGAAGGAAGGAAGGAAGGAAGGAAGGAAGGAAGGAAGGAAGGAAGGAAGGAAGGAAGGAAGGAAGGAAGGAAGGAAGGAAGGAAGGAAGGAAGGAAGGAAGGAAGGAAGGAAGGAAGGAAGGAAGGAAGGAAGGAAGGAAGGAAGGAAGGAAGGAAGGAAGGAAGGAAGGAAGGAAGGAAGGAAGGAAGGAAGGAAGGAAGGAAGGAAGGAAGGAAGGAAGGAAGGAAGGAAGGAAGGAAGGAAGGAAGGAAGGAAGGAAGGAAGGAAGGAAGGAAGGAAGGAAGGAAGGAAGGAAGGAAGGAAGGAAGGAAGGAAGGAAGGAAGGAAGGAAGGAAGGAAGGAAGGAAGGAAGGAAGGAAGGAAGGAAGGAAGGAAGGAAGGAAGGAAGGAAGGAAGGAAGGAAGGAAGGAAGGAAGGAAGGAAGGAAGGAAGGAAGGAAGGAAGGAAGGAAGGAAGGAAGGAAGGAAGGAAGGAAGGAAGGAAGGAAGGAAGGAAGGAAGGAAGGAAGGAAGGAAGGAAGGCAGGCAGG
>NW_020799091.1:40045569-40062961 GCF_003259725.1 Athene cunicularia
CTTTACTAAGAATACAAGGGCGTTTGGACAATGCCCTTAATAAGATGCTTTAACTTTTGATCAGCCCTGAAGTGCTCAGGCAATTGGACTAAATGTTCCAACTGAAATTTATTCTATTCTATTCTATTCTCAACATCAGCTTCACTTGGTTTCTGTACTTCCAAATGGAAAATTTGGGATAAGATTTGCAAGTGTATTGACTGTATGTGCAGTCATGAGGTTTGTAGCTTTCACAGATCTTGCCTTGGCTGTGTTAACTTACCATATGACTGGTGGTTACTGAGTGCAGAACCTGTGAGACTCATCTCTTGATGTATTGGAAAAAAAAAAAAATCTGTTTCTTTTTTTTTTTTTTGGTCCCCTTGCTCAGACAATCATGAATGGAAGTTAATGATATTAAAGGCAGAAAAAGGCATGAACAGCTCTCAGATTTAGAAAATGTTTTGATAGTGGTTCAAGGGTTTTGGGTAATAATAAGCATTTCTGTGGGAAATGCAATAAATTTGCCCTTAGGCATCACTATATGAACCACCTAGAAAAACAATTTATTTTATAGTTTGTGTTTTCAAAAAGTCTCTTAAATTATTGAAGGTGCTACATATATATTATCAAGCAATAGTGTTAACTGTCTCTATTTTATACAGCAAAAATATTCATATGTAATAGCAGCAAAAAGTTACTTTTCCTAACTGTGGACTATTAACATGAAAGTATGCGTATCACTATCATGACATGAATTTCAGATCACAAAATTAATATTCTAGCCTTTTTTTTTTCAGAGCCAGAGATGAAGCTGACATTTCTAACAGTGAAATTCTGATCCACATGTGAGCACTGCATATCTGTTACATTTTGGGATTTTTTTTACAACATGTGATTTGCTAGAAATTTCAATCTGTTGTTCCTGTCCTTGTTCTGCTCTGGAAAATTGCCTATGAGCATACTAAATTCACAGGACAGAGGTATAGATATGAAATCTCTGTTATAGGAAAAGGTTCCTAATTTCTTACTTTTTCTAAGGATAATATGTCCTGGAAAGTGTTTCTCCTACTACTGTAGCAGAGAAAGAAGAGGAAGTGCACAAAATGGTAAGAACCAGACGGTCAACGTTTTAGAACTTTTAGAAGGTTGATTTGGTCTCAATCCATACCAGGAATCTGGAGCAGATTGGAGGATGCTTTCCTCTCTGGCTTTGTATTCACTAGACCCATATGCCATGGGATACAGTAGTTTGAAGCAAACTTAATTTGTCTCTATGGTTACTTTTCTCTTTCTGTTATTGACATTTTTCACTTGATGTAGTGAATCAAATAATCAAGATTATCTGTGTGCAAACCAGAAAGGACTACACGTGGAAGAGTGGTAAAGGTAACTGGACATGATTCACTAGGTTGAATCTGCTCAGGAGATTCACAGTTATTTAGCATGCACACACAGAAAGTATTTATTTTTGATTAATTTTAAATTCTCAGTTATTTCAGCAGTGAGCAACCACATTACTGTGTTTGGAGGAAGAGAAGCAATCTCCAAAGAAATGAGGCTATGACCCCTCTAAGGTGCTTGGGTCATTTGCTGATTACAGCAGGGCACAGTACAGATTTGGTCTCTGCTTCTGGGGTACAGAACAGTAGTGTACGGCCACTGATGCTGCTGACTTCATAGTATTATAGTAGTTATTCCCACTTAATGGCATCACGCTGCTCTTACTAGATCCCCAGATAACCAATTGTTAAATTGTGCATAAACTTCCTAAGTTATTTTAAAACTCAGTGTGAAAACACCTACGCAGATAACTAGTATGCACTACCAATCAGTCCTTGACAGAAACACATTATAGACACAGAGCCACTGTCATAACCCCTAAAATTGCATTCTTTCCCACCAACCCCACCTTCCTTTTGCTTAATCCCATTTACAGCTTTATAACCATATTAAAAAGCTGCCTATATTTAGAGCTAGTTTTGTATTCCTCCCTCATAAGCTTTTAGAAATATTTTACTCTCCTCATATGATGCCTAGCATAAAAGTACTACCTAGCAGTTTCTGGGATGGCTTGAAGCATAAGTGTCAGCCTTATATATCCCCAGTATTTCAATATGGTTGTACTGTAGGAGGTTATTTTTATTCTACTGCATGCCACAGCAAGAACTAATGACACAGGTGCAATGAGAAGAACAACAGTTTGTTGTGGTCTTTTTTTAAGGGCAGGAAGGAAACACTGAAAATTATTTATATCTTGTCATAAAAAACTAAACCTGCTGCTTCAAATATAATAAAAACTATGAACAAAGAAAAAACAATCATTTACAACAAAAAGATTTCTCTAGGTGTTAGTACCCCAACATCAGCTGCTCATTTTGTAGATGGTCAATCACCCTCATCCTTCAGGAAGACAGAAACAGTTGGAGGATTCTGTCTTCTTTTCTATTTGTATTTAGTACTTAATGGGGAAAAAAAAAAAACAAACCCACAAACAAACCAAATAACAACACAAAAATAATTCTGTGTCTGTAACATGCTTGGCATTGTATGGTACTAACATTGTAATCCCCAGTGCAATTTTCCCTTATTGGTTGTTCTGAGGTATTTTGTTTGTTGCACATTAACAAGACAGGTTATCTGGTTACCTGAGGATTTGATAACTAAATTCTCAATGTACACAATTGTTTAACAAGCTTGCCTGCCCATTTATTATATAAATTAATCCTGGGACATAAAGCACACGCACAGTGGCTATGCCTAATGCCATCTTTGCTTGCATTATTTCTAAAACACATTTCTGCTAGGTAAAATGCTTTGAAATTTATTGAAGATTTGTTTTGGGTTTTTTTCTGGTATTGAAGAGAAATTTATTACAAATATATTAACTGATTATTCTAGAACCTGTTGAGGAAGCTATAGTGATTATTCTGTCATTCATCCTCATAAATCTGATCTAGCACATTCCATTCAAATCTGTCATTATCTTGAACCCTTAAAACCCCATGTTGTATGACAAAAAGGGTGGTTGCAGTTTAATCACGGCTGGCAGGTCAGACCCACAAAGCCACTTGTTCATTCCACCACAGTGGGATAGGGGAGAGAATCAGAAGCGTAAAAGTGAGCAAACTTGTGGGTCGAGATGAAGACAGTTTAACAGGTAAAGCAAAAGCTGCACATGCAAGCAAAGAAAAGAAAGGCATTCATTCAAGCCTTCCCACTGGCAGGCAGGTGTTCAACCATCTCCAGGAAAGCAGGGCTCCATCACATGTAATGGCTACTTGGGGAGGCAAATGCCATCATTCTGAGCATCCTCCCTTCCTCCTTCTTCCCCCAGCTTTTATTGCTGAGCATGGCATCATATGGTATGGAATATCCCTTTGGTCAGTTGGGGTCAGCTGTCACTGCTGTGTCTCCTCCCAGATTCTTGTGTAACCTCAGCCTACTCACTGGTGGGTGGGGTGAGAAGTAGGAAATGCCTTGACTCTGTTTAAGCACTGTACTAAAACATCCTTGAATTATCAACACTGTTTCCAGCACTGATCCAAAACACAGCCCCATACTAACTGCTATGAAGAAAATTAACTCTAACCCAGCCAAAACCAGCACATAAAGACAAAAGGCAAACTACTAATTGTAATAAGGGAAATCCAAACTGCGCATTAGGAAGCTGAATGGTTAACTGCAATGACAGCTGTTATGTACCATAACAGAGAAAGTGCAGAATCTCCTTCTCTTGAGATCTTTGAAACTTGACTGGAGAAGTTGTGAACAGACTTATTCAAGATTTTATGCTATCCTTCTTTTGAGCAGGAGCTTAGCTGTAAAGGGTCACAAAATGTTCCTTCCAGTCTAGATTTTGCTATGATCCTGATTTCACTCCACCATAATACTTTAATTTACAAGCATTTAAAGTATGAGGGATTTATCTCTAGTCTTCGATCTTTTCCTTGTCTGGCAACCTGTTGTTTCGTGCTAGACTAGGTTTAAAGCTAGCAGTTATCTTCCTCTAGGAATGTGAACGAACTTGTGGCAATCTAATCAACTGGTCAGATTAACAGAAATACTCCTTGAACTGTCAGTGGTAGACTGTGTATTATGGATAATCTCTCTCCTGCTGCTCAGCATAATCAATCTGTAGATATGCACATGCACAGTTGTCTCCTGAGTAAAATGTAAGAATTAATGGTTCCTAATTCCTGTCTCTATAGTAGGCTAAACTATACTTGCATCACAAGAAATTTCGAATTTGGATCAAACTACAGAAAAAAAGTTATCACAAATTACTTCTCAGACATAACCTCTAAGTCCCCTCTTTTTCAATCAGAGTAATACTATTATCTCCTAATATATTCTCACAACATAAATGCTTGTGTCCCGATATTTCATCTATGTACTTGATCGTCTCCAGTACAATTATAACCTTTTTAGTCTGTGCTCGAAACAACCAAGATAAGAGGACAGGTTAATTTGAACTCATCTGGTATAATTTATGCTTTAACATTGGTCTTGACATTTATTCTTCCTTCTCTCTCTTATTTCCCCAAACTGTATTCAAACTGTGTCCATAAAACAACTAATGAAGGGACGCTTTGGTCATTACGTAAATCTCGGTTTTCTAATGCATTAATGAAGTGCTAGGCAGTTGTAACTGTTATATGCTCATGCTTCTTTTGAGGATTACACATTTTACTAATGAGTGCAAGATGACTGCTTAGCAATGTATTAATAGTTAATTATGAACATAAATAATAATGCCAAATTGATTTTTAAAAATTATTTTGAATGTAGATAAATTGAGTAGATTGTCCAGAGATTAGAAGAAATGGAGAGAATCTAGGATTTTAAATAATTAAAAAAAACCAACAAAGCAAAACACTGGGATTCGTCCATACTTAAGTCTCTTTCAATTTAGTGCAAAATTTCCATAGAAGGTGAAGAACATTCAGAGTACATATATAGTTTAAAATTCATTTAAATATGTGTAGTGGCAATTGGTACCTGTTGTTCTTCAACCCTCAGCAATCCCACAACAGAAGGATCCTCTGAGAAACCAGGTAACACAGACAGCTGTTTAATTCCTTCTATTTCCAAGGCATCTATACCAAAAGCCCACTGATACCCTTTGTTGTCCTTGAAATATCCTCTCCTGAGGTAATCTATAGCAAGAATACATGGAGCGTCTGGAACAGTGACAATGGGGTGTTTTTCCCACTCTTTCCCACTTAGGGTCACCTCAGCGTCAATACAGTCAGCTCTTGAGACACCCCTGTCACTCCTGAGATACAAACGGATTCTGCTCCTTTCAAATTCGATAGCATTAGGGTGCATTGCGCACCAGTGTCCACTACAGCCTCATACTGCTGGGGATCAGATGTGCCAGGCCATCCAATCCACACAGTCCAGTAAACTCGGTTGTCCCTGTCCTCTGCCTGGCTGGAGGCAGGGCCCCTCTGATGTTGGTCATAATACTTACTAACAATAAATGGGTTAGTGATGTGTTGTACTGGGTCTGTCTGAGCTGGAATTGTTTTTCCCCTACAGCAGCCCTCACGGTGCTGTGTTTTATGTTGGAGCTGGCAGGGTGTTGGCAGCACCCTGGTGTGGTGGCTACTGCTGAGCAGTGCTTACACAGCACCAAGGCTCTTTCTGACATTTCCCCCTCAGTGGGACGGGGTGGGCGAGATCTTGGGAGGGGACACAGCCAGGACAGCTGACCCGAACTGACCAAAGGGATATCCCAGACCATATGACGTCTGCTCAGGATAAAGCTGGGAGAAAGGAGGAAGGGGGTGGGGTCACCCTTGGTCCTCCGAGGCAACCCCTACGCGTGTGGGAGCCCTGATCCTGAGAAGGCCCCACATCGCCTCTTCATGGGAAGTACAGAATAAATCCGTTTTCTTTTTTTGCTTCCACACATTCACCTTTACTTCATTTTACTTATATTAAAACTGCTTTTGTTTTACCCACAAGGGTTGTTGCTGGGTTTTCTTCCTTTCTTATTTTCTTTCCCCTCTTTGCCCTGTTGAGAAAAAAAGGGGAAAGGGGAGGAAGTGATAGAGCGACTTGGTAGGTACCTGGCATTTAGCCAAGGTCAAACCACCACAAGTGTGCACGGGTTTCAGTCTCATCTTGATCACCACTTCTTGTGAATATATGTGAGAAGTTCTTCTCATGGGATCACAAGCAAAGTCGACCTTTCTGCTGTTTGGGACTTGATTACTGGAAACCAGAGCAGCATTTCTCCTGAAAGAACCCTGTTTTGTACTTGTTCTTCCTTTCAACTCACATACCCGCTCTTCTAGGAGGTATGTAGGTTTTCCATCCCATTTCTTCATGTCTTCTCCATGGTCACACAGGCAATGCCACAACCTCCCCTGTGGTGTGTACCTGTTCTCTCGAGTAGAGAAATGATTGCTCCTAATAGTTGAGATTGTGGTCCATGCAGGTGGGAAGTAGGACATGTCCTCTTTAAATTTCTGAAATTTTTGAGATAATTTTTCCACAGCCACAACAAGGGAGGAAGAGAGGCTTAACATTGTAGTTGGCAAGCCAGTTCATCCACTGTTGGTCCCTCTTCGTCTCTCCAGTCCATTAGTGCTAATGCATTGGCATATGATGATGGTGTGCTCTGTACAAACTTCCTCCACATGGGCTGGGTGCATTGGAATTCATCTGGATCTGTGGGTAGCTGTGCATTATCTGGGTCATAATAAACCAACTCCCGCATGGCGAGCTCCCTCAAGTATGGAATGCCTCTCTCCATAGTGGTCCACTTACCTGGATGACATACAAAATCTTCCTTGAAGGGACACCTCTCCCTCAAACTTGACAGAAGTCGCCTCCAGAGATTGAGATTTTGTGTCTTTTCCCAACGATTTGTCAATTTGCCCTTCCCTAGACAGGGATACCAGCTGACTGGCCTCCCTACCCTCTAATTCCACAGTACAGGCCCCGTTAACCCTGCACTGGAGCAGCCAGGTAATGAATGAGTTGCTCACCTGGATGGCGGCTGAAAACTTTTTGCACGTCTCGTAACTCACTCGGGATAAGTGACTCTAAGGATTGGGTGACTATCACTGGCTCTGCCTCCTCCTCCTGTTCTTATGATGACCCTGGTTCATCTTCACCCTGTAAACTGTGAGGGGATTTTCTTGTGTATTTCTTCTTATGTATGGGAGCAACTGACACCGTCATGGATTGGTTCTCGAGTTCAGCGCCTGTTCTCCAGGTTGTAGTGGCTGCAGTTTCTGTTGTGGACTTTGGAGTGGTGTACTGTCTGTTACTTTGTTACCAGATCCAGAGCCCTTCTCTTCCTCGAGGGTGCTGAACACGGTTTAATAGCACTTGTTAGGTGTGGGCTATGCCTCAGCATGTTGCAGTGACCTGTGCTTCTCTGGAATTACTCAGGTGAAAACACTTTTTCCAAATATTTTACTATTTTTTCAGGATTCTGCACCTGTGCAGGAGTGATGTTCCAATACACCAGAGGTGCCCATCATTCTAGGTACTCGCCCATGCTAGTCCACATCCCCAGCCACTCCTAATTCTCCAACAGTGGGGTAGATTCCAAGGGATACTCTTAAATTAGTTGCCACATTGGAACATGCAGGAAACACCATAACCAACCATTAGTTGCCACCACATGCAGGAACACACTGGCTCCAAGCAGTAAGACGACCGTATTAATATCAACATTCCGAAGGTATCTAAAATTCCTGAATTCCTCAAACACAATTGTAAATAGCCCCAGGGCCAATGACAGCATCCCATCATAGATAAGCATAACATAGTAGAGCAAAACCAAAATACTAACCCAACTCTCACAGACTGTGAGCAACAGCATGGGAAATACATACTGCAGATTAGGTGATAAAATCTTAAGGAGCCAAACAATCAACATTATTACCCCTTCTGCTTTATCTCAAACTTTGTGCCCCACGTTGGGTGTTGTGGTTTGAGCAGTAGCACACTGCCACATAGCCAGTTGTTTATCCCCACACACACCCCACACTGGTGAGATAGGGGAGGGACAAAAAAGAAATTTGTAGGTTTAATGAAAAACAAACAAACAAAGAACCCCAAACCAAACTAGCAAAACCAACAGCGATAATATTAGTCCAAAACGTGTAAAATGCAATAGTGGCTCACCAAGCCAGAGTATGTCCACAGCAGGGATCCGACCACAGAAGAGAGCTCCGCCCAGACATCCCGAAACAGAAACCAAAACCAAAACAATGCAAGCAGACCTTTGAGCTCACAGGACACGAAATGTTCTAATGATGGATCATGACCCGGCCCTCTAGCTGTGCTCCCTCTCAGCCCAAGGAAAGTTAACTTTATCCTGGCTCAAACCAGGGCAATATGAATGAAACAAAGAAAAAAAAAAAAAACAAAAAACAAAAAACAAAAAACCCAAGCAAACAAAAAAACACACACACACACACACACACAAACCCCAAAACAAAACAAAAACCACAAAAAAAATATGCCAGACATATTCACTTGGTCTGTCCAACAGCTGGTTCTATACTTCTTAACACTTTTAACACCATTATATATTGAAAGAATAGTTAACAAACAGGACCTTACCTTCTGGAAATGTTATGGCAAAAAATGTTGGGGTTTTGTGACACTGCTTCCATATTTAGAAAAAATAAACCAGGTCTCTCTATCCATCTGGTGACATGAGGCATTTTGCTACAGGATCGGGAGTATACATGTGAGCCTTATTCTTTGGTTAGGTACAGAAAATTTCACCATGATCCAAAAGAAATGGATATTTGTTAATGTTGAAAGGGGAATGTACTGGCTTTGGCTGGGGTGGACTTAACTTTCTTCATAGCAGCCCATATGGCATTATGGTTTAGATTTGTGACCAAAACAGTGTTGACAGATAGCAGTGCTTTGACTTTTGTTGAGCAGTATTTATACAACATCAAGGACTTCTCTGTTTCCTGCTCCATCCAGTCAGTGAGCAAGCTAGGTGCGAAACAGCTGGGAAGGGACACAGCTGGAATAGCTGACCTAAGGTGATCAAAGGGATATTCCATGCTGTGTAACTTCATACTCAGCAGTCACAGTCTGTTGGAACTTTTCCAAGGTAGCCATTGCTTGGAGACTGGCTGGACATTGGTCTGCTAGTGGTGAGTGATTGCTTTTACATCACTTGCTTGTTTTCCTTTTTTTTTTCCCCTTCACTTGTTAAACTGTCTCATCTTGATGCATCAGATCAGATTTGGTACCTCTACTGATGTTGCATAAAATAAATTTGCTTTGATTGGCCCAACCATTATGATACGGGTAAGAAACTGAGCATTGTGGTGTTTGTTAAACCTGACTGACTTATTTTGTAAATGGTTGAAAGTGATGAAGTACTTGGAGTGTCATACTCACCAGAACTAGCAAGGGTATAAAAACCTCCTATTTAATGTGTCCATTTTGTTGTTGACAGATTGTTTCTAATGACTGATCATAGTTTTAAGGTGTTTAAGCTAAACTTTAAGAGACTCATAAAAAACCCTCACTCTATTATATTTTTCCTTGAAATTATTTAAGATTTGTTTTTATTGTTGCTATTGGGGTTTTTTTATTATTTTTAAGCTAGAAAATGGTGTCTGATATTAAGCCAAATTCCACTGAGAGATTAAAAATCACTGTTAACATCAACAGAGGCAACTAAATGTTACGGTGTGATGAGAGAATTACCACTACAATTTGTTTTTATTGTTTTTGGTTGATGGACCTTGAAGCCTGACAGTATTATGCTTGTTTTATAACTTCTAACCTTTTATTAGACAGATTTTCTTCATGTTTGAAAATAGTCTGCTTTGGATGCTTCAAGAATCTCAGATGGAACCATATTGAAATAGAAGTAAATATATAACTAAATCATGCTTTCATTCAAATAAGAACATGTAATGCATAAATGAGCCCACATTTTTTATGCATTTCAGTGGAATATTTTCCAGAAGGTGGGAATTTTTTAGGTTTTGATTTGCGTATATGTCTTGTGCTATACACAAAAGTGTATAGTTTGAGATGAAGTTATGTTACTGATATATTTCTAAAAACAACAGCTCTGAGGTAGGGAGTATCAAACATTTATTTTTGTGGGAAAACATAGATAAATTAATTAAGATATGTATTTTACATAAAACTAAATGTCATCTATCGAGTGTGTTTATACCATGCTAACCTGGCATGAACAAATCTGTTGCCTTTGTTAAGATTTATAATAGCCACCTTTGTCTTTGGAAAAACCTACCTTTTATTCCAGCTCTAAGCTGTGCTGTAGAATGGAATGTCATAAAAGAGTAATAGGCAACAGACCAAGGACAGGTGAGACGGTCTATTTCAGACAAATATGAGAGTAATGAAAATAAAGGCCATCTGATATGAGTGGAAAAAGGTGTTTGTGGTTTTTTTTTTGGTTTTTTTTTTTTTTTTTGTTACCATACAACACCTGGAGAATACAACTATGTGAAAACATTTCAAATGTTTTTAGACAAAGTAAACAATTTGGAAAAATAATAATAATAATAATAATTAAAAAAAAAAAAAAGAAAGAAAGGAAATCTCATAAACCTGGAAATCAGAAATAAAGTTTTCATTTTTATCAAATGACAGATTAAAAGACAGTTTAAAATGAATATATGCATATATGAATATTTTCTTACAGGTAGCTTACTGTCTATGTTGGTTGTAGTGTGATAAACCCTTGCATAAATCTTGAAGAACAAGAAACACACAATAATAATTTTGGGAAATTTATTTTGGTTCTGGCACAAATGCATTATTTGTTGCTTTAAGAAAGATCCAGATCAGGATACATTCTGTGTTAGATAATGTATCCAGATCTTATGCAATTATTTCGCTCACCTCCTCTTTGCTGGTCCTCTATGTATATAAGTTTGATGATTTGCTCTGACAAATAAGTGGGGGAATATGGGACTACAGTAAGACAGTTTCGTTAATGAAGTAAGCAAAATAAAAAACTAACAAAAATAAGAAAAATAAATTATTCTGGAAAAATTCCCATGAAAATTGACACAGACAGTGTACTCCAGAGGGAATTTTATGTAGTCAGACTCTCAAATTGTGTAAATAGGTTTAACTCTGTTAAAAATTGACTTTGCAATTTTTGAACAGCTTATACATTTGTATGTCATCATCTGTAACTTCTATATAATAAAAATGATAACTTATTATGCAAACAATCAGAAAGTTATGATATCACAGGAATAACTGAAATATAGTGGGACAATTCACATGACTTGAGGACTGCGATGGATTGTTTCATAAAAACAGGCAGGGAAGAAGAGGTGGAGGAGTTACATTCTATGTTAAGGAGAATCTTGAATGTAGAGAAGTCAGATAGAGCAACTGTGGAAGCCCTATCATCTCTAGGCATCTGCTATTGACCTCCAAACCGAGACGATTAGGGCAACAAATCAATATCTGGGATACTTAAGCAAGCTTCGGGTCAATGGAACGTGGTTCTTATGGGTGACTTCAACTACCCAGACATTTGTTGAAAGAACAGTACAGCAGCTCACGTGTCATCCATCAAGTTCCTGGAATGCGTAGAGGACTGCTTCCTCATACAAATGTTAGACGTGCCAACCAGGAATGAGGCACTGCTGGACTTGCTACTCACAAACCAAGAAAAGCTGCTTTCTAATATCTCAGTGACAGCCTTGCCTGCAGGGATCACAATACTGTGGAGTCTGGGATCCTGCTGAGCATGCTGAAGGTTAGTACTAAGACAAAGGTTTTAGATGTCAGAATTGGAAACTTCAGCTTGCTCAGAGCTCAGCTGGGAGGCATTCCATGGGAAGCTTCCTCGGAGGATAAAGGAGCCAGCGAGTACTGGGATTTTTTTTTTCAGAAATGCGCTCCTGGAAGCACAAAACCAGTTTGTCCCTTTAAAGGTAAGGGAAGTAGGTGATGCAAGAAAACTCCTTGGCTTAACTGTGAGCTCTGAGTCTGCTCAAAACCAACAGAGAAGTGTTCCAGAGACAGAAAAGCAGATGAATACCCACTGAGAACTGCAAGGGCATTGCCAGGGTGTGTAGAGATGCAGTTAGAAAAGCAGAAGCTCAGCTTGAATTGAAACTGGCCAGAGATTTCTAGAACTACAGGAAAGGATTCTTCAGGTACATAAACATCAAATGGAAACAGAAAGAAAATATTGGTCACCTGTGAAAGAAGAGAGGTCACTTACAACTCTGAAAAGGCAGAGGTTCTCAACAGTTTTTTCACCACTTTCTTTACCAGCAGGGTTGAGACTCAGGCCTTGGAAAGAAAAATCCCTGTCAATTCAGACACAGACCCACTGTCAGTGAAGGAAGTGTCAGTATGCACACTATTACAGGAGATTGACCCCCACAGATCAAAGGTCCCTGACGTTTTCCACCCAAGGATGTTAAGGCTGATGTCATTGCCAGGCTGCTCTCCATGACCATCAGAAGTTGTGGAGATGAGGGGACATTCCCCGAAGACTGGAAGAAGGCTAATGTCACCCGCACCTACAAGAAGGGTTTAACGGAGAATCCAGGAAATCATAGGCCCATCAGTCTTGCTTGAATCCCTGGGAAAGTTATGGAATAAATCCTCCTGGGGGTTATCACAAGTCAAATGAAGCATGTGACTGGGAAAAGCCAACACAATTTCACCAAGTACAAATCGTGCTTTACAAACCTGATTGCCATCTGTAACAAGATAACCTGCTCGGCTGATGTGGGGCAAGCAGTCAATGTCATCTATCTGGATTTCTCCAAGGCTTTTGATATGGTTTCCCACAGCCTCCTCCCAGAGAAACCAGTGCTTTACAGTCTAGACAAGTGGTCTCTGTGTGGTGGGTGGGGAACTGGCTGACAGGCTGCACCCAGGGGGTGGTGGTGAATAACTCCTTTTCAAACTGTGAACCTGTTGCATTGGGCCCAACGCTGTTTAATGTCTTCATAAGTGATCTGGATGATGGGATCAAGTGTACCTGGATGAAGTTTGCTGGTGATACCAAACTGAGTGGGTAAGTGGACACTGTGGAAGGGAGAGCCACTCTGCAGGAAGAGCTGGATGGGCTGGAAGAGTGGGCCAACAAGAACATTATGAAGTTCAACCAGGACATGGGTGAGATCTTGTACCTGGGGAAACATAATCCAGAAATGCAGCACCGGCTGGGATCTATCTGGCTGGGGAGCAGTTCTGTGTAAGTGTCCTTGTGACCAACAAGGTCAATATGTGTGAGCAGTGTGCTGCGGAAGCAAAGGAAGCCAACAAGGATGTTGGGCTGCATCAACAAGGCCATAACCAGCAGAGATAAAGAAGTCATTATGTCACTCTACTCAGTGGTTGTCAGGTCATAACCTGTAATACTGTGTTCAGTTTTGGCCCCTGATACACAGAAAACCTGTAGGCAGGCTGGAGAGGGTCCAGAGGAGGGCTACATGGATGATCAAGAAACGGGGAAGCCTGCCACTTGAGGCAAAAATGAGATGAGAGAATTGGGTTTGTTCAACCTTGGGAAGAGAAGGCTTAGGGGAGACCTTAGTACCATGTTCCAGTATTTAAAGGGTGTCAACAAAGAAGATGGAGACTCCCTTTTTACAAGGACTCACATGGAAAAGACAAGGGGTAATGGGTACTAGTTACTCCTGGGGACATTCCAGTTGGAAGGTAGAGGATCATTTTTCACACTGAGAAATATCAGCCCCTGGAACAGTCTCCCCAGGGAAGTGGTGGATTCCCCAATATTGGTCAATTTTAAGACTCAGCTGGAGAGGGCGCTGGGTCATCTTGTCTAGACTGTGTTTTTGCCAAGAAAGTTTAGACCAGATGAACCTTGAGGTTCCTTCCAACCTCTTAGTTTACGATTTTATGTTTCTGTGATTATATGATGGACAGTAAAGCACACTTAATTTGCATCTAACTAGAAAGGAAGACTAGAGTGAAAAATAGAAAACTGTAAGAACAGTTGTTATCAGTGACCATCAGCAATTTCATTTAAGTTTAGTAAAAAATATAAGGGTTCACTGCGTTCAGTTTTAAAAGAGTTCTGGATTGTGAACATCAGTGGACAATGATACAGAAGCTTAGAAAGCCTTGTCAGGTCCATAAACTTCCTTTAAAAAATGTACTGCCATTTTAAGGCCTTTGGCAGTTTAAATGTATGAATTATATTTAACCTCCTTATTTTCCATAAGGCAAATATGTGGGTATTTGGAATATTTTGTTCTAATTTTCCTAAGAATCCACAACTAGATCCAAAGACAGTACATAAAATAACTTTTATTTAAAAAAAAAAAAAAATCAGCCTCTGGAAGTTTTGCTTGAACATAATTGAGACTTTAACATTTAAAACTGGAATTCTTGGGGCTAATAGGCAACTCTTATCTGTAAGAAGGTTTGATCTGATCACTCTAAGATATAAGAATTTCTACAGTCTCAGTTACTTTGCTTAAAGAAGCAATCCACATGTCAAAGGGCTTCTAAATCATGTAAGTATATACAAGTATATATATATATCCATATACACCTTTGTTCTAAAAGAAGGAAAAAATAATATTATCAGCTAAAGTTTAAGGGTCAGCTCTTTATATTTTGGCATTCGTATGTTTTGAAACCTGTAAATTACTACATTTAGATATTCTCAGGATAGCTGGCTCCACACTTTCCCCTCATATTTATCTTTGACATAATAAGAAGGAGAGAAAAAGCTTTTGAACATACAAATTTGTGAGTATATAATTCAAGGAACTGTATTCTCAAAACCAGTTTCAAATTTTAAATAGGAAAATTTAAGCTGGGAAGTTCTTCAAATCTTTCAGTATAGAAGGGGTTTTAGTTTAGTTTACTGAATAACCCTACTCTCAGTCACTATTGCACATATTTCAATTAATTAATTTATTAATTAATTAATCTCTTCTTTATTTATCTAGATACAATTGAAAGTCTGATGAAGAATATCCTCTGGCATTAATCAGATTAGATCAAATGAAACAAGTCAAACAACAAACAAACATTGAGAAGATAAGGACAATTAAATAGAAAAATTTCATAAAGAATACTGTTTCTATTAAATGGAGGAACAGTTATTAGGAAGAGAATAAAAAGTAAGTAAGAAAGTGGCAAAATCTGTGAAAGATAAATGGATAAGATACTGAAATTCAGGAAACAAAACATATGAAGACTTCTACTAATCCTGACAGTTTCAGAAGTTAAAATGTACAATCCCTCCTCCTCTTGGAGTCGTTGGTAGAAGGTGAAAGTTTTACCCTCTGTACAAATGTAGAGCTCCTGTTACACAGAGGCTTTTATTCTTATAAGACATTTCATAGACATGACAGGCTTAGCAAAACCTGGCTGTTTTGGGATGTACCACGAAGAGACTGAACATGTCAGATTTAGATGCTGTCCCTGTAAATTACAGCTCCGTATTGCAACAGAAATACAGGCAGAATTCACTGCAGTAACCAGTCCTAGCAGATATTATATTGCTGGCAGCACAGAGCAGAAGCAACAAAGACCAAGACAAGGAAATGTAAAGTATCAAGCTGAATGGACTCATTATCAGAATGGGGAAATAAATTTTAAAAATCTGAGAGTTTTTAGCTGTCTTTTAATGACCAATGTGCTTGTGATGAGATCTGAGTGTGTGGCTCAGTCATGGCTACCCCATGACTAACAGACACAACAGTTAAAGGTGTCTAACAGAATTTTCCATGTTGATTACATATCACACGTATTTCCTACAGGAGGAACAAATTTAAAAGGGAAACTGAAAATGAACTGAGAAGAAATCTGCAAGACAGAAAATTCGGAATCTGGACAAATGCATTATATCAGTCTTCCTTGCTACTATCTGCTCTGAGGATGATTGATTATCCAGTGAACAACAGAATTTTACTGGAGAGTTTGCCACTCCTTTTTCCAGGTGTTACAGTATGTTTGCTTGTTTTCTTGGCATTCTAATGTTAATCTAAGTGTGAGGCTGATGCTTCAGAAATTTTTCTGATTGCTAAAAATAACTCAATAAAAGCATTATGTTCAGGAGTCTAGCTGGCTATAACTTATCTGACATGGTTGACTGCCAGGTATAATGCTCCCCCACCCTCCCTCTCTGCTTTCTCTGAATGTTTAATAATTTAAACTATTGACAATTTAATTTAGGCTGGTAATGAATGAGAAACAAGATTTTAAAGTAGCCATGAGGAAAATAGAATTACTTCAAACTTCTACTCTGTGTAGAAGAAATTAGTGACATTTTTATACAATTTCAAGAACAATTTAGTAAAATATTTCCTTAGGGAAAATATTTTGTTTATGAGGTTGTTGTTGTTGTTGGGTTTTTTTTTTTAGTTGTTTTTTTTTTCTTTAAGATTAACTTATAATTATATCATAAAAAGGTCATGTCCAGAAGGCATGCTTTATGAAAAATAATAGAAGACACAACATAGCGTATCTTCTCAAGGGGAATAAGTTCTTGTTTGCAAATGACCCTTCTTCACATCCTTCATGGTCTTCAAAACATAAGACTACAAAGATAGGGTATCTTAACTTTACTTGTAACTCTGTTAGAGAAACAGAAGATTCAGAGTTCTAATTTTTCTACTGAATGAATCTTACTATCATGGGACAAAGCCTGTTTTAAATCCACAGTTTTTATCTCTTGCACATGTTGTTTTGGACAAATTATACTTTAAATTATGAGTATGTAAATTTTAAATTTGTAGATATTTTCATAAGAGTTCTGCATGAAGTATATTTCTGGAATATCTTTAAGCTGGTATATATATTACTTATAGTGTACAGATGGACTGAAATAGAAAATAAAACTTGAAATATTTGGTACGACAGCTGCAAATTTTAATGCTCTTTGCAGTAGTTGAACAGTTTAGAAGGTGTGTTTAAAAAAAAAAAATAAAAGAAAAAGAAGATAAATATTGGTATCTTTAAAGTTTCTTCTAATACTTTTCCAGGTAGCCAAATATTTCAAATGAGTTGAGATATCTGCTTATTAATACTGCTTCAACTACATTAGGATAAAAGATTCCACAAATTAACTGGATAGAGAAAATTTCAGTCTTCGGGAATTTCTGTTCTCAGAAGAATAGCTAAAAGAAAAAAAAATATTTTTTTGCAGTGGTGTAATGGTGGAATTTGAAGTTTTCACAGAGAAATAAAAGCGTAACAGAAGTAACTCGCATATAAATAATGACCCATCAAATCAGTAGAATATTGTCAGGATTGTTTAGTTGGTAGCTAACTACTGGTCTGGATCAAAAGACAAACTTGTATATAGCTTGGTTGAAAAATCCAGTCTAGAAGATTTATTTGCAAAGGTAAAAAAATTGCATACATATATATATATATATATATATATATATATATATATATATATATATATATA
>NW_020799091.1:40063011-40181343 GCF_003259725.1 Athene cunicularia
GGGGGTGGGTGTCTTTTTTAATTGCTTTTCTTGTGAAATATGTGATGTTGATCCATCCTTCTGAATTACTTTTCATATTTTGCTAATACTGGGACTATTTTTCAGTCCCACTCCAGCTTTCACTTAATTTCTTCTCCATTTTCAAACCCCATTTTAGAAACCATAAAGCTTTCTAAATTCCTTGTCTCATTCCTTCTTTCTGTATGACATATGACTCAAGGATTTGGGTCGATTTGGGTGTCTTCAGCATCCATGCTGCCTACAGATCAATACCTTATGGCCATTATAATAATTGGAGTAACATGCACTTACTTTCTGCCCATCTTGTCTGGAACAACATAGATGTGATATGAGGATGCAGAGACTGACACACCTCCACTTTTCTGCCTGGAGGATGGACGATCAAGTGCAATTTGGGAACTGCATCTGTGAAGTTTGCAACATATTCAGAAACTCTGGGAAGGACATCTGGTTATTTTTGCTATAACCATGATCCGGAGAGGCTTTGGTGTCTTAAGAAATACTGGATTCTTTTGAAATTTCAACTATCAAGTTTCAACAAGTCTCTTTCATTAAAAAATGTGTTATCATTCAAAGTTGCAGTTTAAAAGATAATAAAAAAAAGCATCAAAGAAACTGTCATGGTGACCTAGTATTTATTTATATTTAAATAACCTATTTTGCTGAGCCTCAGAGAAAAAGCTGGATGAAATCATCCCAGAAACTGAAAATAAGTAAAATCGGGCTAAGGCAGTTCATCTAGCACAGATAATAACAATGTGAATGTTAAACTATTTCAGTTATAACCTCCTAAAAATAGGATGGGAGCATCATAAAACTTTAATTAAAGACAGTTGAACCATTTCTTTTAAAGGAGGATTATTAGTTATTTCTGTAAACATTAAAAGTAGAAGCTTTGGATAAAATATTTTAGGAGAAAAAGAGAAAAAAATATCTACTGTTTCTCCAGATATTTTATTGAAACATTCTTTCATATACACTTTAAGAGCTCTGCTGTGACAATTGACAGTGATACAACCCTTATAACCAGGATAATTCAACTAAGTTTTTCTCTTTCTTACACATTTTCCAAGTCAAACCTTTCATTTATTTGAACAATCTAGGAGATACGTGTTCTACAGAAAAAAAATATTAATATTAATTATTGCTCCTATGCAAATATTTCTGGATAAAACATATATGAATATAAATGTCATATTTTAATTGTAATTTTAAAAATTGTGTAAAATTCATATTTCAAAACAGTGTCCTTTGTCTAGGAAAATTTAGCTGCTGTGCATCCCTTGGGAAACGGATGCAATCTGTCTCTTATTTCACCTTTGCAACCTCTGAATATATAAGACTATATATCTTCAGAACTTTATACACAAAGATAATTGATAATTAATTACATTTTCAGGGAAAAATACCATGATTACAGTGCCACTGTAGGCACTTAGGTTTCTTTACAGAGCATTATCTAAAGGATTTTAAGAAGTATCACTTTGTTCTTGTTGTTACGGTTAAATTTTTCCATCCAACAAGTTAGCAGCAGCAAGCCTGTTTACTCACTGTAGCTCTCACTAGGGGCTTTCAGTCACAGACAATGCCTTCCTGCTTTCTTATTACACTCCATGGTACTGCCCTGGCTGAATCACTGTCACACACTAGATATAGCCAAAATGTCAGCGACTGTGATGAAGAGAAGGAAAAAGAAATAACTTGCCATATAAAGCCTTACTCTGGGATGTCTTATAAAGCCATTGCTGTCAGTCAATGCCCATCAGTATTTCTTGTGCAAAGCACAGGGCTTACTACTGATTTAATTAACTGGAGTTGAGGTAAAGTTCAGTTATGCAGTGAAATAATTTACAGCATTTCACAGAATGTGTTGTGAGAAAGGAAAATTCAGAACTGAATGGATGAGACATAGCCTTGGAATCAGTGACTGACAGACTAACAGACAAGACTGTATAGGTATCAAACATCTGGGCAAAATGGTCTGTGTTACTGATATCTGAGATGCAATAGTTGTAAAACCTACACAGGGGAGTCAGTTCTACTTTCTCTTTCTAGTATCAGGTGCCAACAAAGATCAAGAAGCTAATCAGATCAGTATTTTTCATATGGTTCTCAGAGAAATAATATTTTTAAAAAATATAATTGTCTTTAAAAGAGTATGATGCTCTTTTTTAAAAGAACACAATGTAATATCATCAATGACCAAAAGACCAATCTATTAGGCTATTTAGGTGACTTACTTTATGCATTTGATTTTATCATTTGTTCATTTGCAAGTTTTTATTACATTAAATCCACTCTAGAAAAATGAATGCCTGTGGTACGAATAAAAATAAGTTCATTTTTAACTACCAGCAATTAACAAGTTCTCTTTTCACCTTCAGCATGTACCAGTATTTTTATTTTTATATATGAGTATCTGTATATGTTGTTGTGTGCATGCACCGTACTCATATTACTACAGTATTAACAGTCTTGCACCAAATTAACTTATTTTAACTAATATTTTGTCTCAATGTATGTATTTATGTATATATATATATATATAGTCATATGTACATTTACATTTATATAGAGAATGAAAATCTAGATCTATTGTAAAAAAACAATACAACATACTAGGCAATGTAAGAATTAGTTAAGAAGCTTATTTTGAAAATAGGTCAACTGGAGTAAAACATTTTGGAAGTATAAAAATACTGTTGTCTTTCAAGATTACAATATTTCTTTATTTTCTTCAGAAATTTTAGGAGTCATTTGTCTTAAAGTAGTAAGCTGAAGAAACTCTTCATGTTTTATTCTGTAATCTTGACAAAGAATGGCATATTTTGTTTGTCAGTAGGCAGCTGAGTATGTAATTATTCATATGCTAACAGAGTTTTATTCATGTATAATAAAATTCGTACAGCTGTTGTGCATAGTTTTATTCTGCATTGACTCAATGAATTTCTACAAAGTACAAAGAACATGATGGACTGTTCCTAAGGTGTGTTTAAATGTCCCAAATCCAGATGGCTCTGGTATCTGGAAAACATACATGAAACAACATAGGAAACAAACTGTTCTAGTAGGGACGAGAGAAAGATACTATGATTAAAAAAAAAAAAAAAAAAAAGGCTAGTTTATTTGTGCGGAATGTAACAGAGAATCCCTTTCTGATGGTAAGAGAATGGGTACAGAAATATGTTTTCTTTCCTTTGCAGTCTGCCAATTTCTTTTGCATTCCTTTTAGTGAAAAGATCTTAAATATTACAAAGGGATGAAAAAAGAAAATTTTCCAGACAAAGCAATCAAGTAAAACTCCTTAGCATAGAGTGAAGGCTAAACACAGGTAACCACTTTCAGAAGAATGTCCTAAAAAGTCACAGAGAAGGAAATGAGATCTTTATACATGACTGAAGTAACAAAATTAAGATGACCTTTAAAAACAATAAGAGTTAAACACTGCATGGCTTAACAATCATCATCAAATGACCTTGATTATAATTCTTGGCCATGCAGAGGTGTTCCAGATGCACCCTTTACCTCAGGATCTGGTGGTTATTGAAAGCTGCAAGTATAGAAGAAATGCAAGCTCTTTTTCTTATATTCTTCCCTCATGCATTTGCAACTGGTCACTGCTGAAGACAGGATACTGCTTTAAAAGAACATTTATTCTCCCCCAGAAGGATATTCTTATGACAAAACTCATACTTTCTTTTCTTCAGACCTACATTTTAGATACAATTTCTTTGAACGAAAGTGTTTTCCTGAATAAATATGAATTAGATAAAGATTGTTCCCTGGTACTGTTTGGGAAGACTTGTTCATTAACATAAATAGTTCAGAAAACAACATTAAGCAAGATTTTACTTACACCGTTTGCCTGTGGAGTACATCAACAACAGCCTAATAATTTGTTTTTATGCATACCTAGTAATTCTGTCAGTGTTTAATTTTATACTTTACCTCTAAACTAATTTGTGCTCTTACCTTCCACAGTTCATAGTTAAGGATAGGCTTGGCTTCACAACAAAATAGCTGTGTAAATTTTTCATGATTCACTGTGTGTTTGAGACCACTTATGCAGAGTGACCAGTGTAAAAGCAGTATGAATTGCTTTACTTAGCAATATTCCTCAGCTTTTTACAGGCACTGGCTCTATTTCTTGTTGCTGTTATTTTCAGTAGCACCAAAGAAATATTAGTGAATATCCAATTTATTGGTCTAACTTGTATTCATTATAAACTTTCTGCACTTTTAGCAGAACAATACTTAGAGCATAATAGATGCTCATAAATTATTTATTTTAAATTGCTTAGCATATTTATTTTTCTTTTTGGTCATGTTTTCATCTTTGTTCTATATCCATTATCAAATAATGCCTGTCACATGAATCTCTCATCTTTGTGGAATATCAGGATTTTTCATATATTCAGTAAAGTACAGTAAAATAAAATATTTTTTTTTTTTTAAAAAAAAAACCCTCCTTCTTTCAATTTTGCAGATTTCTGACAATGCGGTTTTGATGATGCTTTTTATAGCACATTTTGATGTGACACTGACACATAACTTCTTTTCATTCTTTTGGTTTTTGATCGCTTTGCCTTGTCATTTAAAAATAAAATAATCTTGTGCTTTACTGGCATATGCTGAAAATAGAAGAGAAGGAAACATTAGTGAAGCAAATATTGAAACTCTAAAGTGGTCCAAAACAAGCCAATATCAGTTCTGAGGTAATTGTAACAGCGTAGAATAACTGGAGAAAGATTAATTGAATAACAAATGGTTGGAGTATAAAATGTGTATTATGTATTACTTTATCCGGAGGTAGAAAGGGAGAGATAAAATTGGTAAAAAATAAAAAGTGAATGGAAAACTGTGCAAGTAGGAAATGGTCAAAGCATTAGAAAAATAGAATGCACACAGGAGAAGTGTAAATATGTGAAAAAATGCAAAGAAGGTGTAAATACGCACAAAGGTGCAAACACATCAAATACTTTATTCAAAATAAAGTAAATGAAGAAGGGAGAACAATGGTATGCATATAAGCAGAGCTGAAGGAAGCAGAAGAGAACCAAATAGAAAACATCCAGTTTTGAATAGAAAACAAAACAAAACAAAACAAAAACACCTATAAAATAATCACACATAAAAGTGTAAAAGCATAAAATAAAGGAAAAAAAGATAGAATCATAGGAATAGTATAGAAAACATGGAGACTACAAACAATTGAGTAGTAATAGTGTATTTTAGGCTGATTTCTATTTACTATAAAATGCTTGTTACACTTATTATGTTGGATGAACTTTTTCTATTACTTCACTGTTTTCTACTCATTTTTGTTTTCCTGTTTCCTCTTTTAACATCTTTGTAAGACATTGTATCATTTCCTTCATTATTATTCACTGTAGGTCAAATTTATTTTATTTCTGCACTAATCCCAAGCACAATCATTTATAGAAATATTTTACACACCCTTATTATCCGGCTTTTCCATCCATGTAAAATATGCACTCCAAGAATAAATGTATGCTTCATACTTCTGTGACACTTCTACCAATATTCGTCAAATAATTTATAATAGTCTCTGATCTGTTATTTAGCCATTTCTGAGCTGCAATACATTAATCAAATTATATCTCTAGAGGGCTAAGAGTTATTCTACAAACAGTGTAAATGTACAGTTTAATGTCTCTTTAATAACATACATTATATAATAGTATGTATTACACAGTAGTATATTATCTCCTAATGTAATGTAATTAAAATATATAGTAATACCTTTTATGCTCTGTATAGTTCTTAACCTCCTTCTCTACAAGAATGTAGTAGAAAAGGAAAAGATTCAGAGAAAGGTGTGAAGGATGACCAGATGTAAGGAATGGCTTCTTTAAACTGAACTTCAAAATCACAGCTCTTCGTTCTGGAAAACAGGCAACTGAAAAGACTGCAGTGGACATCTATAAAATCATTAGTAGCATGGAAAGTGGAGAGGAATCAGCTGTCTACTGTTTATTCCTGCAGTAGAACCAGGGACTATCGGCTGAAAGCAGCATTTGACAGCTGTAAATTTGTTGGCTCTTAATTTCAATAAGACATGTTTCTTCTGATAGTGTCAGGGTAAGTGGGAGAAGCTAAGCAAACCTGTAGATGTTGAAGCTGAAATGGGTAGAAGTGAAGGCTGGAAAATTTCATAAAACAGAAATCCTCTGAAGGTTACTGATGGCACATAAGCCATGTCTTTCTCATGCAATCTATCAGTATAAATTGTTGAAAATTAAGAGAATATTCAATAGAACTATCAGAGATCCTTCTCATTTTCAAAAGTCATCTACTAGGAACTGGTTCTGGGGGAAAAAAAATAAAATATTGGCTTGGCTGAACTTTAAAAAATTCTCAGTGTAATGCCTTTTATTGTCATTTCTGGGCTTTGTGTAGATTGGTAATTTGCATCTACTAAATCCCACCCCCAGCCTTATCACTCCAGCAATAATTCGGTGTTCCCTCATCCCTCTACAGTTTACAACACAACCAGATGACTCCAACTTCCTCAGGCTAATCTCTACCACATCCCATATTTCCTTTCCCTCTGCTGTGGTTTTGATTCCTACAAGTATATGCTGTAGCAGCATTGATGCTATATGTGCCTGCATAGTACGATATCCTGGTTTACTGAAGGATTCCTATTTGTTGACAAAGGACTCATTTTTATTATAGAAAGCACTTCACAGGTCTGTCACTAAATAAATTAATGAATAATATCTGTTTTAATTGTTAGACAAATATTTTCCCTTTGATTCAGACTATTAAATGTGAAGAGACCGAATCTCCAATATATCCTAAGAATTTATTTTATCTTTTATTTGAAACTTATGTCTTTACATAGAAGAGCTGGGTGTGGACAAAAAGTATTTTCAGATTTTTGCACTGGCCATATGGGACTTTTAAAGGGTGAATGAGCCTCACTGATAACTCCTTGACTCTACAGCTATCAGATCAATTTATTGATGGGAACCAGGGAATCTTGACTGGTGAGATATTGTCACCAGTGCACTGTCATTGTAGCAGTTGGCACCAGCTGTTCTCTAACCTGCAGCAACCCCACCACAGATGAATCCTCTGAGAGACCAGGCAAACTAGACGTGTGTCTAATCTTCTCTGTACTCAAGGCAGCTATGCCAAAAGTTCACTGGTACCCTTTTGAGTCTTTGACGTTCCCTCTCCTGAGGTAGTCTATGTCTAGGACCCTCCAGGCCAGTCACAACAGGATGCTTTTGCTACTCATTCCCAGTTAGACTTACCTCAGCCTCCAATACAGACAGTTCTTGGGATCCTCCCATCACTACAGATGGATTCTGCCCCTTTGTAGTCTGATGGTATTAGAGTACACTGTGCCCCCGTGTCCACTAGAGCTTTATACTCCCATGGGGCTGATGAACCCACACAGTCCAGTAAACCCAATTGTCCCTTTCCTCTGCCTGGCCAAAGGCAGGACCCCTCCACTCCTGGTTGAAGTCTTCATTACTTTATTTTTTGTAACTGCAAAACAGAAGTCCATCAGGGTCAGAAGTATGATCAGCAATTCTATGATGTCCAACAAACACTAAAGCAATAATTTTCCTGGATGGATGCTTTCTCGTTGCTGTTTTTCCTTGAAGTTTCTGTACCTGAGCGTCTAGTCTCCAGGTAGGTTCCCCATCTCACTTCCTCATGTCCTTCCTCTGGTCATGTAGAAAGAACCACAAACTTGCACATGGTGTGCACCACTGGTACACTTTCCACTGAATAGAAAAAGGCTGGCTTTTAATATCTGAGTCCTTGACTGGAGTGCGTGAGGCAGATCTACTCTTCTCATCTTGATCAGATGTTTTTTGGGCCAGTCTGACTACAGCCAAGAAACAAGCCCACATGGAGGAAGCAAGGCTATTTTTGCATTCTCAGAGTTGTCTGGCCAGTTCATCTATAGTTGGTGCCTTCAAGTCTGTCCAACTCATTGCCAGGATGGGGGTGTATGACATCAGTGCATTTCATACAAACTTCTGTCACATGGACCATGAGCACCAGATCTAACCTGTGTCTTCAGATGCCTCGTTGTCATCCAGGTTGTTATAGATCACTTGCATTACAGCTAATTCCCTCAGATACTGGATACCTCCCTCAATGTTTGTCTATTTGCTTTTAGAATTTGCAGGTTCTTCCTTGAAGGGATACCTGTCCTTTACAGTTGACAGGAGTCACCACCGAACACAGGGGACACCTGTCGTTTTTCCAATCCCTTTGTTAGTGGCCTTATCCTTAATAAGTCATCTTAGCTGCCAGGCTTCCTTACCCTCTAATTCCTGACTACTGACCCCAGTATCCCAGCATCAGGGTAACCAGCTGAGAATTAGCTCACCTGGTTGACAGCTAAAATATTTTTGCATATCTTGAGGGTCACTTAAGGATAGTGAGTGGGTGCTTTCTGTCTCATTTATTATTTCAGTCTCTTCCTCTTCCTGTTCTTGCGACTGTTCTGCTGCAAAAAAAGGCTGCCTCTTGTGATTCTTTCTCCTTCTTCTTAGGAGAAGCTTCTTCATTCCTTACTAAATGAGCTGACTTCTGCTTCCACTGTTTCTTTTTAGTTATGGGGTGACTGATACAGTGTCTGGTTTAGCCATAGTGTCTTTTGCTTTGCTTTCCCTATCTTCTTCCTGAGGGTGTTACATAATATCAAGCAGTGTTTTGCAGATGCTGGCCAGGACCCAGCACAGCGAGGTAAATTGTGCCTTTTTGGAAAAGCACAGCATTTTATTTTAAAATGTTCTATCACTTTATCAGGATTCTGTACCTGCTCAGCAGTAAAGTTCCAGAGCACTGGACGTAAGAAGCTCTCTAGATACCTGTCCATGTTCTCCTGCATGCTGTGCCACCTGTGTCCATATTCTCACAGAGCCTGGATCATATTTTTAAATTGCTTGATAACCTGAGAGAGAACTGAAACAATATTCCTAAGAAATGCCAATAGCAGTATTTTAACTACCCAGGGATGTTCAAGATACTGAGAAGTTATTGTAATGAAGGAGAAAATATCACAGAAGAAGGTAGCAAAAGTGCCGTTCTGTATTTCCTCCACAAAAAAAACCCTCTTAGAGGAAGAAGTATAAATTTTAATTGTCTCCATGAGATGATACCCAAAGTACAGTAATGGCATCAGTACAGATCCCAAATACCAGATTAAGCTCAAGGTCAGCATTTTAATAAAAAATCACCCAGGCAAAACATCACTAATCACTACAGAGCACTGCAAACTGTAAAATCCAACAACAGACTTGAATATATACAACAAAACAAAAGAACATGGTGCAGATCAGATAAACTAATACTAAGAAGAGATAAATCAATATTGTGACCTGCAGTGTTAACAAATATAAATCCCTTCTAATACACTCTGGTCAATCTGTTATTATCTCAAAACCTTGAAGCCTCATGTTGGGTGCCAAAAAGCACTGTTTGTGGTTTAACCCCAGCCAGCAATAAGCACCACACAGCCACTCACTCACTCCCCCCAGCATGATGGGGGAAGACAATTGAAAGGAAAAAAGTGAGAAAACTCATGGATTGACATAACTAAAATAAAATAAAAATAACAACAACAACCACCACCACAACAAAAATATTACTATATGATAATAACAAATTTTGTTGTTGTTGTTGCTATTGTTATTACTGTTGTTGTTGTTGCTGTTGTTATTGTAGTAGTAATAATAATTTGCAATTGAAAGGAAGATAACAAAGAGAGAAAATAAAATCCAAGAAAGATGAGTGAAGAAAATTTAAAAATTCCTCTACCACCAAACTACCAATGCTCAGCCAGTCCCTGAGCTGCAGTCCCATGGAAAACCTTGCCCCTACTTTATTGCTGAGAATGATGTCATATGGTATGGAATATCCCTTTAGTCAAGTGGGGTCACCTGTACCAGCTGTGTCCCATCCCAATCTCTTGCCCACCTCCAGCCTACTCACTAGTGGGTTGGTGTGAGAAGCAGAAAAGGCCTTGACTCTGTGTAACCACTGCTCAGTAATAAGTAAACTATTTCTGAATTATCAACACAGTTCCCACCACAAATCCAAAACATAGCCCCAGACTAGTTACTATGAAGAAAATTAACTCTATCCCAGCCAAAATGAGCACATCATCTGCTATATGGTTTAGTAATTCTTGGGTTTTTAGTCACAATCTGTAGGACTAGTTTTATTTTAAGATGTTTGTAACTTCTATATTGCATATTCATTTTTATTTGTAAATGACTAAAGCATAAAGTTATGTATGAATAACTTCAAATTTCTGGCTTCAGTCATTTCTGTGCTGTTGAAGAAACACACCACATACACATATAGTCAAATGTAGAAAACATTTTACAGTGAGATCACATCAATTTTCCTACTGCACGACTTTGAAAAGATTAATGCTATTTTGCTCAAATTTAAAATCCAAAAATTACAACCTTGTTTTGCAAAAAATAACCAGATTAGACAAAATATAAAGAAGTATTTAGAAAGCTGTGAGACTGTCTGGGTTGGAAAGCTGATACACAATTTTAATTCAATTTTAAATGTAGTCATCACTGATGGCAGATGAACATTCTATGCATGCATAAGTGTATATTATACACACATTACAGTTCTTCCCAGAACTTGTCCTGAAGTCCACAAAGACTTTCTTCTTATTTTGCTAGAAGTTACATCAAAGTAAATTTGGAAGAAGGGGCTAGCCACTCACAATGATTACAAAATCACCACGAGGCTATGCAAAGCAGAAATCAGGAGGTCTAAAGCCCAGCTAGAAATTAATCTGGCTTCAGCAGTCAAGGATAAAAAGAAATGTTTCTAATAATATATCAGTAGCAAAAGAAACAGCCGGGAGAAACTCCATCCCTTGCTAGATGAAGGAGGAAATATGGCAACGAATGATGAGGAAAAGGCTGAGGTGCTTAATGCCTTCTTTGCCTCAGTCTTTAATAGCAAGACCAGTTGTACTGAGGGAATCCAGCCTCCTCAGCCAGAAGACAGAGAATGGGAGAATGACCCCCCTCATTCCAGGAGGAGACAGTCAGTAACCTGCTGCATCACACAGACACACACAAGTCTATGGGACCAGATGGGATACACCCAAGAGTGCTGAAAGAGGTGGCTGGGGTGCTCTCCAAGCCGCTTTCCATCATTTATCAGCAGTCCTGGCTGACCGGGGAGGTCCCGACAGATTGGAAATCAGCCTATGTGACACCTAATATAAGAAGGTTTGGAAGCATGATCCAGGAAATTACAGGCCTGTCAGCTTGACTTTGGTGCCTGGGAAGCTGATGGAGCAGCTCATCTTGAGTACCATCACACAACATGTGTGGGACAACCAGATGCTCAGGTCCAGTCAGCATGGGTTTATGAAAGGCAGGTCCTGCCTGACAAACCTGATCTCCTTCTATGACAGGGCAACCTGCTTATTGGATGAGGGAAAGGCTCTGCATGTAGCTTACTTTGACTTTAGCAAGGCCTTTGACACCATTTACCACAGCATTGTCCTAGTGAAACTGGCTGCTCATGGCTTGGATGGGCACAGTCTCCACTGGGTAAAAACTGTCTGGATGGCCGGGCCCAGAGAGTTGTGGTGAACAGAGTTAAATCCGGTTGGCGGCCGGTCACGAGTGGTGTCCCCCAGGGCTGGGTTTTGGGGCCACTCCTGTTTAACATCTTTATTGATGATCTGGACGAGAGGGTCAAGTGCACCCTCAGTCAGTTTGCAGATGCCCCCAAGTTGGGTGGGAGTGTTGATGTGCTCGAGGGTAGGGAGGCTCTGCAGAGAGACCTGGACAGGCTGGAGCCATGGGCTGAGGCCAACTGGAGGAGTTTCCATAAGGCCAAATGCCGGGGGCTGCCCTTGGGCCACAACAACCCCCAGCAGCGCTACAGGCTTGGGGAGGAGTGGCTGGAGAGCTGCCAGTCAGAGAGGGACCTGGGCGTGCTGATTGACAGCCGGCTGAACAGGAGCCAGCAGTGTGCCCAGGTGGCCAAGAAGGCCAATGGCATCCTGGCTTGTGTCAGCAATAGCGTGGCCAGCAGGGACAGGGAAGGGATCTGACCCCTGTCCTCGGCACTGGTGAGGCCGCCCCTCGATTCCTGTGTTCAGTTTTGGGCCCCTCACTACAAAAAGGACATTGAATGACTCGAGCGTGTCCAGAGAAGGGCAACGGAGCTGGTGCAGGGTCTGGAGCACAGGTCGTACGGGGAGCGGCTGAGGGAACTGGGGGTGTTTAGTCTGGAGAAGAGGAGGCTGAGGGGAGACCTCATCGCCCTCTACAGCTCCCTGAAAGGAGGTTGCAGAGAGCTGGGGATGAGCCTTTTTAACCGTGTAATAAGTGATAGGACAAGAGGCAATGGCCTCAAGTTGCACCAGGGAAGGTTTAAACTAGATATTAGGAAGCATTTCTTTACAGAACAGGTTGTTAGGCATTGGAATGGGCTGCCCAGGGAGGTGGTGGAGTCCCCATCCCTGGAGGTGTTTAAGAGTCAGGTTGACATAGTCCTGAGGGATATGGTGTAGTTGGGAACTGTCAGTGTTAGGTTAGTGGTTGGACTAGATGATCTTCAAGGTCCTTTCAAACCTAGATGATTCTGTGATATAAATATTTTATGAGATGAATATTAACTAAGTGACACACTGATGATGTTGTTTAAATCAGTTTAAAAATATGTATTTAGAATATAGATTACTAAAAGAAAAAGCCAAATATTCAGACATTCTGACAATTTCCTAGCCATATAGGGTGGGATTCTTTTCACTTAACTTTGCTCGTCTCCAGTATAAATGCTTACATCTGAGCTACTGACATTAGATACCCTGCTCAGCGTAGAGAAATAGGTACTTCTGGGGTAAAATTCTCATCATCATAAAGTAGTCGAAAACAATTCAGCTGAACTGTGGACTTAGAGGTATCTTTCTGTCTCCATTGTGCATAGAAAGACTGTTTTGATTAGTTCAGATACAGGTATCTGCACTATGGACATTTAAATTAGGTGATATTCATCCAACTCCTGTGAAATGGAACCAGAGGTACCAGATCACTCTGTGCTCACTAGGTCAAGGTGAGAATAAGAAGGTTTGGTCAGTGTTAATTTGTGAGGGATACCTGACCCTCACTTACAGGTTGAAAGAGAAGTTATAGGATTCTGAGCAGTTTTGGAAATTCAGTCTTTCCAGCTAATAAATACACTTTTGATCAGTCCTGTTTTCATGATTTATCTTATCTGATGTAAATAATTTACAGTAATATATGTGAGAACAGCAGATCTGAGTGGGCTGGTGTGAGATTTGGGTCTAAAATGAGGGCTGTGTTTCTTAATGAGGGGCAGTTGAGAGCTACCGTATGCTCCTACATTTCAAATTAGAAGAACCATCTGTTAAGCAAGTTGTGGTTTGGGTTGGTTTTTTTTTCTTTTGTTTTGTTTTTGTTTTTTTTAATTTGACTTCTTCTCTTTTATAATTAAATTTATTAAGCAATGATCCTACTTCTAATTTCTTTACCTGGAGTTTTCAAATCTTTAAAAATTAGTTTCATCAGGTTTTGACAAAGATATAGATCTCCTTGAAAAAATGTAAATATTATAAACTCCTCTCCCTAAGAGTTTGGTTTGTTAGCTATTATCTGTGGTCATTCACATCACAGAAACTGTGAAAACCTGCAGATCCCAGCTTAGCTAGAAGCCATGTTATTCATATACTTATGTTAGAAGCCTATTAAAAGCCCCCAACACATTTGTTTTCATGGCAAAAAGTGTCAGGTGTCAGAGATGGGTAAAGAGCATACATGGAGAAAAAAAGTATTTCCACAACTCACAGCTCAATCCATCTTGAAATGTAATTCTTTCTACACAAAATACGTCTGTTAAAATTTTTACAACACCCCCCCCCCCCCCCAAACCAAAACCATATCCAATATACTTTTATAAATTGAAAAGAATTATTCCAGAATTTGATGTATTTCAGTTTCAGTAAACATTTAGTTGCTTGGGTTATTTTAGGAGTGTGTAACTGTTTAGAAACTTTAGCTTTTGTTCATCAGTGGATTTATAGCTTGCCTTAGACATATTAAAAACTTCATCTTTTCCATATGTGCACATGTATGCTCCTTTCTTCATTTATCTTTTTCTAGTGCAGAAGACCTATAAACTTTTTTAATTTTTTTTTTTTTTTCTTTTCTCATTCAATGGATTTTAGGCTACAGTTGCATGCCATACCTGAATTGTTACAATTCTCCTCTTTATCTTGCTCATTCTCTGCCCTTCTCTTTGTCTGGTGTTGCCCCAGCTGGGCTGCATTTCTGTCAAATAAGCTGGAGTTCCTCAGAACTCTAAATAAGCAGAGTCCCTCTGCTGAATTCAGCTCAGTAATCTAGCAGAAAACTATTTCCCTTTCCCTTTCTGTCCCCCCACCCACCCTCACCCCGACATTCACTGGGTAGTTTTTTCCAGTGTTGAATGAGTTGACTCAATTCAGTGAGAGTACAGATGAAAATCAGAGCTGGCTTGAAGGAGATACTGAGAGAGTATAGCCAGGCAAGGAGAAGGAAGGAGAAAGTGGAGAAGAATTTCTCTACCTTTCAGAAGTAGGCTCAGAAGGCAGCATGATATTTCATCCCTCATCTGTCCCTTGCACAGTATTTTTTCTTCACTTCGTATTCAGTTTAAATGGAAAGTATGCAACTGTATTTGCTTAAAAGAAATCAATAACTAATTAGTAGCACTAATTGCAAAGTAAACATGATGATCTGCAGATTTACAGATCCTATACGAATGTTCAGTTGCTGAAGTTTTCTCTTTGCCATCTCTAGTTAGTGTATGTGGCTACAGTAAACTAGATTCCTCATTCAGTATCATCTCTGTGCCTGGTAAGCTCATGGAACACATCCTCATGGAAAGTATGTCAAGACATATGGATGACAGTGAGGTGATTAGAGGCAGCCAACATAGCTTCACCAAGTGCAAATCATGCCTAACCTGGTGGCCTTCTATATGGAGTAATTACACCAGTGGACAAGGGAAGAGCTACTGATGTCATCTACCTTGGCTTCTGCTTGACAAGGTCCCACACCACATTCTTGTCACTAAATTGGAGAGATATGGGTTTGATGGATGGACTGGTTTATGGATAAGGAATCATCTGGATGACTGCATCTGAAGAGCTGCAGTCAATGGCTTTATGTCCAAATGGAAATCAATAACCAATGGTGTTCCTCAGAGCTCTGTACTGGAACAGGTACTGTTCGGTATGGTATTAGTGACATAAACAATGAAGATGACACCAAGTTGAGTGGTACAGTCGATCTGCTACAGGGAAGGGATGTCATCCAGAGGGACCTTGACAGGCTTGATGTGAGAGACTGAAATATCAAACGATTGTCTCAAAGGTTTCTTATGTGTGTGCTTTGGGTCACTGGGTGGTGTCAGTAATGCCTTGACCATTCATCAAGGACCAGCCGTGGCATCTGTAATTAATCTAAGGAATATCACCCAAGGAAGCAGGAGTGTATTGAAGGATGCACCCTCCCACTCCCTTGCAGTTGTGTTGACAAACTCCTTAGATAAGCCTCAAAGAGATGGACTGAGTGAAATCATATGTTTCTCATCAAGCACAAGGACCGGCCATTGTATAAACCCAATACTTTGTGGCTCTATTGTATTGCTAATGACTTTGCACCTTCACCATTGAACTGATGAGAGGTGAGTGTTTCTGCCCCAGAAGCTGGATGATTGCTCAAGAAGCATGAAGTGAGCAAAAACCTGTGGGAACAGAGGAAAAACCAAAGGTGGGTAGATATGTTAATCAGCTGATAAAACGAACTTAAAAGGTGAATGAGAACTTTGCTCAGTGTGCACCCACCACCAAAGAGGACCAATGGACCACTGCTGGATCCATGGTGGTGACTATTCTAAAACTCTATACTGCACCCTTGCTTGATTTCTCTTTTCCTTTCATCCTGTCCTATTGTTACCCCTCTTCACTTTTAATAACAAAAAACTGGCTTGGGTGTATGACATTTGACCTCATTTGTGTCTTAATCTCGCTCTTAGGACCATATTGAAACCTTCCCCAACATTGGATCAGGACACTTGAGGAGGGAGCCTATGTGAACTTCATGAAGTTCAACAAAGTAAAATGCTAGGTCCTGTATCTAGGTGGGGGCAATCCCCAAAATCTAACTGTTTGGGGGATGAATGGATTGAGAGAAGCCCTGCAGAGAAGGACTGGGGGATCCTGATACTGAAAAATTAGATATGAGAAGGCTTAACGTATGCTAGCAGCCAAGAAAGGCAGTTGTATCCTGGGTTGCATCAAATTAAACATGGCCAACAGGTCAAAGGATGTGATTCTACTCCTCTACTCCACTGTCATGAGACCCCACCTAGAGTACTGCATCCAGTTATGTGGTTCCCAGCATAAGACAGACGTGGACCTGTTGAAGCAGGTCTAGAGGATGGCCACAAAAATGATCAGAGAAGTAGAATACCTCTCCTATGAAGAAAGGGTGAGAGAGCTGGTGTTGTCCAGCCTGGAGAAGAGAAGGCTCCAGGGACACCTTATCATGGCCTTTCAGTACTTAAAGGGAGCTTATAAGAAAGATGGGCCTGTAGTAATAAGACAAAGGGTAAGAGTTTTAAACTGAAAGAGGGTAAATTCAGATGGGACATAAAGAAGACAATCTTTACTATGAAGGTAGTGAGACACTGGACCATGTTACCCAGAGGAGTTGTGGATGACCCATCATTAGACGTCTCCAAGGTCAGGTTGGAGGGGATTTTGAATGACCTGATCTAATAAAAGATGCCCCTGACCATGGTAGTGGGGTTGGAACTGGGTGATCTTTAGAGGTTCTTTCCAATCCAAACCATTCTATCATTTTATCATTCTTTGATTTTGCAAGTAGGGAATCTTTGGATGGCAACTAACAGTAGTACTTAGATACATGGTTTAGGATATGGATGACTTTAGTAATGTTCTTTACTCTGCTACTATTAAATATATAGAAATTCAAATGTTGCTATGAAGCCATTTCACTCTCCATCTGGATATCAGCAGTTTTTCTTACAGTTTCCTTTCTCTGCATATTATCGGGAAGAAGGTGTTGGGTTTTTTTTTTATCCTCCTTGCCATAAGGGATATGTTGCTCTTACATTTTAAGAAATTTCTCAGAAGTTTTCAGACTATGTTATTTAATATTGCAATTAGGCGTTCAATAATATTTATTGGAAAAGTAATAAATATGGTGAAAAACTAAGAATTTTCCTGTACTACTCTGCTGTCACTTAAATTCAAGGTTATGACAGGTTTTTAATTTCTTCAAAAGAAGAAGAAAAAATTAAGTTTCTAGGTTGAAGATTCCAGGAGATTTATGGAGATCTATCTGGCTAGTTGTCATGGAGGTTAATTACTGTTGAGATAAACCTTAAGGATTATGAAATTTCAAAGCACAGAAAAAGTGCCATTTTTTGTTATATAAGGAATAAGTTCCCAAACCACTCAGATATCCTTATTAGGAACAGCAAAAGGAACAGCAATAAGCTGGGACAGCTGCTGTCTTTTTTTTTTTTTTTTTTTTTCTTCTTCTTTCCCCTAGTGATATTTTAGGTGCAACGCCTCTATTATATTTATAATCTTTATCCCCTTCCCTTGGGGAATGGGAGGAGTTAATGTTCTACCTCTTCTCTTGGTTATGAAGCTTTTCTTTTGTTGCTTTAACTAAATTATCTCTTTGAATTTTAGCTATATTTAACTCCAGTATTTTCTGAGTCATCAGCAAAAGTATTCAAAATATCAACAAGAAGAAATAGTAATATGAACAGTGAAGACGTTTTGATTGTTTTCTGCAGTAGGTCACATAATTTAAAAAGAAATGTAAAAAAATAGTTATAATTCTTGTTAAAATACAAGCAGTGGAAACATAGAAAAGTATCCTTTTTGATCTGTATTAGGAAAAAGGGGGTAAAGTTCTATCATCTTCAATGGATTTTATTTTCACTGTGCAGAATTTAACATAGCTGTACATTTTGTTCAGTTGAATAGCACATATCCAAATGCCCTGAATCAACCATGAAGGGTTATGTACTTAAATTTAATAAGCCAAAAGTCAGAAAAAAATTAAGGTTCCTCAGTCTTTCCTCAAGGAATATGGTGCATTATCTTTGTAATTCCTGTGGAAGAAATTAATTTTTTAGATACATTTTTCAGGATACCTAATAGTATCCTTAAGATCTGGGATTTTTTTTACTTACTATAAAACTGGAATAAAGCAATACAATACCAACTGCACTGGAAACTTGATTAAAATAAAGCACACATTGATGAAATATTATGAACCATATTCAGCTGATATATCTGAAGAAATCTGGTAGTGTATTTGCATTAATTAATTACATTCTTGTAAAAAAATCTGAGATTGTTTTCTTTAGAGAACAAATGAACCAAAGTCTAGGAGTAACTGTGTCTTCGGGTGCCCTTCAGCTTTTTTACACTGACTGTGATTGTATTGACTGGGGGGTTAATAAAGTTTGATCACACTCACAGAAGTTTAGTGCTATTTGAAGTATGGCATACTGGCTAACCTCCAGCTTCCACTGCAAAACTGGATGGGTAGTCCGTAAGTCTCCTGTAAGATCATCCTACCCTTTGAAACATAGACTACCATGTTGGAAGGGACCTCAAGGTTCATCTGGTCCAAACTTTTCCGGCAAAAACACAGTCGAGCCAGGATGGCCCAGCTCCGTGTCCAGCTGAGTTTTAAAATTATCCAGTGTTGGGGAATCCACCACTTCCCTGGGGAGACGGTTTCAGGGGCTGATTGTTCTCAATGTGAAAAATGATCCTCTTCCTTCCAATTGAAATATCCAGATGTTGGAGAAGGTTTTGATACGATCCCAAGAGCAAGATTAAGACACAAATGAGGTCAAACTCTGTACAACCTTTCAAATTTTATTCCCATGAAAAGTGGTAGTAGTGATAAGAGAGGGGAGCAGAAAAGGTCAGAACAATTAAGCAAGCTCAGTTACCACCATCACGAACTGAGTGGTGTCCCACTAGTTTGATCTTGGTGCAGGTGATGGGAGATCCATCAAGAGAAGAGCAGGCAGTCCTTTTGTCACCCCAGTCCCCATGATCAGTCTGCCCATTTCCACAGAGATCATTATCATATTCGCTGCCCTGTGTTTCTCCATGCACGTAAGCCCAGCTGTTCATGGTCGTACTGGAGGGGGGTCAGCCAGCGATAACTTTAGCCTCCACATGTTCTCCTCGTCCCAACTTCCCCTGGCCCTCTGCAAATGTGCAGCTTGGTGGATGTTGTGACAGACATAGTTGTTCCAGCTTCAGGCAGACACTAATTTTTTCAGAGATATTTTTGTTCTCTTCAGGGTGTAATTCTTCATGGCAATGGGATGTTGAGGCTCAGTATGGGCAGTGGTGCAGAGCTGAAACAGACATCTAACAGAGTCCAACAGTCTTACAGCACCCTGCAGCTCAGGAGATAGGAATGATGCAACAGCAGTGCCAAGAAAAAACAGCTGAGAGTCCCTTACACTGGTTATGGCCTTGTTGAAATAACCTTGTTGGCTTCCTTTGCCTCCGCAGCACACTGCTCACACATATTGACCTTGTTGGTCACAAAGACCCCGGGTCCTTTTCCACAGAGCTGCTCCCCAGCCAGATAGATCCCAGCCGGTGCTGCATGTCTGGATTATGTTTCCCCAGGTACAAGACCTCACCCATGTCCTGGTTGAACTTCATAATGTTCTTGTTGGCCCACTCTTCCAGCCCATCCAGCTCTTCCTGCGGAGTGGCTCTACCTTCCACAGTGTCCACTTACCCACTCAGTTTGGTATCACCAGCAAACTTCATCCAGGTACACTTGATCCCATCATCCAGATCACTTATGAAGACACTAAACAGCGTTGGGCCCAATGCGACAGGTTCACAGTTTGAAAAGGAGTTATTCACCACCACCCTCTGGGTGCAGCCTGTCAGCCAGTTCCCCACCCACCACACAGAGACCACTTGTCTAGACTGTAAAGCACTGGTTTCTCTGGGAGGAGGCTGTGGGAAACCATATCAAAAGCCTTGGAGAAATCCAGGTAGATGACATTGACCACTCGCCCCACATCAGCCGAGCAGGTTATCTTGTTACAGATGGCAATCAGGTTTGTAAAGCACGATTTGTACTTGGTGAAATTGTGTTGGCTTTTCCCAGTCACATGCTTCATTTGACGTGTGATAACCCCCAGGAGGATTTATTCCATAACTTTCCCAGGGATTCAAGCAAGACCGATGGGCCTATGATTTCCTGGATTCTCCGTTAAGCCCTTCTTGTAGGTGGGGGTGACATTAGCCTTCTTCCAGTCTTTGGGGATGTCCCCTCATCTCCACAACTTCTCAAGGTCATGGAGAGCAGCCTGTCAATGACATCAGCCTTAACACCCTTAGGTGGATAACGTCAGGGCCCTTTGATCTGTGGGGGTCAATCTCCTGTAATAGGTTGCATACTGACACTTCCTTCACTGACAGTGGGTCTGTGTCTGAATTGACAGGGATTTTACTTTCCAAGGCCTGAGGTTAATTTGCCAATTATCAGGCCTAGCATAAATGACACAGCCAGCATAAAACATGAACTAATAACCAAATTGTATTTGATACAAAAGGGTTAGTACATGGGTGAGCGCTGGGGGTACAAACAAGTCAATCAGATTATACATAACCAACATCAATCCCGCTGACCCCAACAATGACACCACACAGCCAACAATGGGTGGAATAAATGGGGAAATGCAGTCTCTTATAGAAGGGACAGGAAACAACCAAGTCAACAAACCAAACACATAAGACCGGGGAAACCACACACTGAATCTCTACACAGCCCACATTCACAAAAGCCAGACCTGACTGGAGGCCAGTTCCAGGGAGGCAGGAGGTCCTTCCCCAACAGGGAAGGGCTGCACAGTGCATCCACCTCACAGACAGACACTGCCCCTTCCTGCAAGTGGTCCCAGCTTTTATCCCTCAGTGGGACACCTGACATTTGTTACTCAATGCAGACACCTGGGGCTCATTTACCCCATGGCTCTCCCTGCCAGGCCGGCCGCACACTGGAGGGAAGCCTAAGGGCAAACTCACCCCCCTTTATGAAGGGCTCTGGGAATTGCCCATATGTCAACCTTAATTTGGGGTTGAAACCCTAGCATTTCTGAGGCCCAACCCTGCTGGTAAAGACAGTGGTGAAAAAGCTGTTGAGAACCTCTGCCTTTTCAGAGTTGTAAGTGACCTCTCTTCTTTCACAGGTGACCAATATTTTCTTTCTGTTTCCATTTGTTGTTTATGTACCTGAAGAATCCTTTCCTGTAGTTCTAGAAATCTCTGACCAGTTTCAATTTGAGTTGACCTTCTGCTTTTCTAACTGCATCTCTACACACCCTGGCAATGCCCTTGCAGTTCTCAGTGGGTATTCATCTGCTTTTCTGTCTCTGGAACACTTCTCTGTTGGTTTTGAGCAGACTCAGAGCTCACAGTTAAGCCAAGGAGTTTTCTTGCACCACCTACTTCCCTTACGTTTAAAGGGGACAAACTGGTTTTGTGCTTCCAGGAGCGCATTCCTGAAAAAAAATCCCAGTACTCGCTGGCTCCTTTATCCTCTGAGGAAGCTTCCCATGGAATGCCTCCCAGCTGAGCTCTGAGCAAGCTGAAGTTTCCAATTCTGACATCTAAAACCTTTGTCTTAGTACTAACCTTCAGCATGCTCAGCAGGATCCCAGACTCCACAGTATTGTGATCCCTGCAGGCAAGGCTGTCACTGAGATATTAGAAAGCAGCTTTTCTTGGTTTGTGAGTAGCAAGTCCAGCAGTGCCTCATTCCTGGTTGGCACATCTAACATTTGTATGAGGAAGCAGTCCTCTACGCATTCCAGGAACTTGATGGACGACACGTGAGCTGTTGTATTGTTCTTTCAACAAATGTCTGGGTAGTTGAAGTCACCCATAAGAACCACGTTCCATTGACCCGAAGCTTGCTTAAGTATCCCAGATATTGATTTGTTGCCCTTATCGTCTCGGTTTGGAGGTCAATAGCAGATGCCTAGAGATGATAGGGCTTCCACAGTTGCTGTATCTGACTTCTCTACATTCAAGATTCTCCTTAACATAGAATGTAGCTCCTCCACCTCTTCTTCCCTGCCTGTCTTTACAAAAGAGCTTATAGTCATGCATCGCAATTCTCCAGTTGTCACAATCCAAAGTTGGAGAAGGTTTCAATAATATCCCGAGAGTGAGATTAAGACACAAATGTAGTCAAATTCTGAACACCCAAACCACTTTTTAATATCAAAATTGAAGATGGGTAGTGATAGGATAGATTGAAAAGAAGAGACAGAAATCGAGAAAGCATGCAGGATAGAGTTGCAAGAATAGTCACCACTATGGATCCAGCGGCATCCCGTTGGTCCTCAGTCTTCAGTTCTTCAATGGTGGGTGCACGTGGCGCAGTTTTCTATTGCCTTTTTAAGTTCATCATATCCACTGATTAGCATAACTGCCCATCTTTAGGTGTTTTTTTTTGTTTTTTTTTTTTTTCTCTGGTCCCACAGTTTTTTTCTGCATCCAGCTTCTGGGGCAGAAATATTCACCTCTTATCAGCTCATCAGCAATTCATACATGGAGTCTGGCCTACACAATAGAGTCCCAAATAGCAACAGGATGGAGCTAGTGATAAATATTTCGTTTTGCTCAGTCCATGTCTCCCCCGTTGAAACTTATCTAAGGAATTTGACAATACAACTCATTTCACAATGCAATAGCATGAGTGTTGCCACTTTGGACCCACCTCCCGAAGTCCTACAGTTTAAAATCAACCTCAGAAAGTTGGCCAGACTGCTGCCAAAGATTCACTTGCTTCTTCTAGACAGGTGGATCCCATCCCTCCTAGCAGACTATAGGCATTGAAAGAAAAGTATTTCTTTCATTGACTAAGACGTCTCAAATGGCAGTAGGTTCCATGAATGAAGTTCAAGATCTCTGAGGACAGTAATGGAAGGTTAAACATTTACATCAATGCAGATACCTGCATTTAGATACCTAAATAGATACCGGTGTTTTTCCTCACTCATAAATTTGGATATCTTAGTTTCACATTGAATCTCACTAAGGTCTTCATTCAGTTGCTGAAACATGGGCATCTGATAGTATTAGAGGAACTCGAGGATATCTGAGGCATCGCCATAAGTAGAATAGAAATGACACAGAAGAGTTATGGGAGACTTTTTTAATCAGGAACTTTGGTCAGAAAAGTTACACTGGAACAGTTTAAATATTGTTAGTAGTAATTTTTTTCCTGGCATGAACAGTAATGCTTAATTTGGCTTGTGTAACAAGCCAGAAACTTATTCTGGCAGATATGGCACATTTCATTGTAGAAGACTTGCACCATCCAGAATCAGCATCTAGAAACTTCAGATTTCAGGGAGAAGATATTCCCCATATGTAGGCAATTGGATTGAGCCCAGAGTGTTCACAATGTCTATGTTTAACTCTAAGCTCGTCATCCTAAATTCCATTTATAGATAATGGACAAAGAGTGACATTCTTGGCGCAAAACTGATCCGGCCTAATTTTGATGTGCTCATTAAAGGTCATACTCAAGGGACCTCTCTGAGTCAATGAAGGGCTGAAAATTGCATTAGAATAACTGTCAAAGCATTTTAAAGGAATTTTTGCAACTGCCTGTGAACTGACTCCTCACATTGAAAGCAATGAGCATATTAGCTAGCTTATGTTGGGTAAGGTTAGTAGGCAAACATGAGTTATGATAGGCTCTGGAAAAAGCAGGTGCTGAGTTTGTGTGCACAGTGAGAGATGACTTCTACTGTTTAGGAAAAAAAAAATGGGATAGGTTGCCCTTTAGGACTCCTGTTGTCTGAGGTTAGGTTGAATATACTCACTGAAAAGAGAGCTGGCAGCGATCCCTTTTTTTCTGTCTGTGACATGAAGTCTTTTCCACAAACAGTACGACAGAAAGAATATTGAAGTTGAAAGATTCAGGGCAACAGAGCTTAGAGTAAGAAAGATTTCCATTAAGAAGGAAGTAGCTACAACTGTGAGGTTAAACATGACTGATGTAACAGAAGCTAGAGGCTTAGGAAAAGAATAACAGTTGGAAGAGGTGAGGATTCGAGACCAAGAAAGACAGATACGTTTGGCAACTGATATTGAAAATCTATGCAAGCAACACCTCATTTGGTAGATTTGAATATTCATCACATCTAATTCTTCTGATTGTCCACACTGGCTATTTGTTAATCTGTACTAGAAAAATCTAATAGCTAGGTGTGGTAAAGGAAATCAGGCACAGGTTGTAAACCAACTCAGGATCAAGCTCTGCATCTGCAGGCAGTAAGAACACAGTAAGGGCTACAAGTTTTCAAGAATTCATATCTAACTTCTGCACAAGTACTGAACACAAGGCATATTTGTCTTGGTAGAAGACTTTTAAACCACTGCTGGTGCTCTTTCTACTGAAAGAACATCTGAGAAAACTAGTGAATTAAATCAATTGGCCTGTAGGGACTGGAGTCTAGCTCTTGTTACAAGGCAAAAGCTCTAGAAATTATTTTACAAATATGTATATATGTATAAATAGCAGAGATATGAACACATACAAAAAGAAACTTTTTAAGGTTCAAAACAGAGGGAGTATGAATTATGCTGCAGTTGAAATCTGAATAGAATGTTACATTAAGAAACTATGTTTTCAGAATTTTCTGAGTTACTTAGTCCTGAGTAACTTTATAAACTCTGTGACTATAACCTCAATTCTTAAGTTTAGAATGAAACCCATGGGGTCCAAAATTATTTGCTGCTTTTAAAAGAGCTGGTCTAGAGGCAAAACAAGAAGGCAGAGTGACCTTCCATGAGACCTAGCTCAGGAGACCTTGTGATGTTTGCCATAGAGACAGTACAGGAAAACTATTGAAACAGTATCTTCCAGTTAACTCCTTGTCAAATTTTGAAGTGCCACATCTATCAGGTTACTGTATAGTGGCATATATAGATTGCAGACTGAAGGTAGCAAACTAAAACCATGTCAAATCTATAAGTATAAAAAGCAGAATATAAATTGTGTCTCTTACAAAACTGTGATTATATCTCATTGAAGTGTAAAAATTTATAGATGGGAAGCAAGATATAGACTCATACATCCTTTACCTATCCTGTATCATGTACCTCTAGAGACCCTTACCAGCACCTAGAAGCATTAAACTTTATTATAGTAGGTTCTACAAACAAACAAACAAATAAAATTTTAAAAAAGCTCCTGACATTATGAACAAACTGAAAACATGCAGAGATAGCTTCAGAAAGGCTGTAATATTGTTAATAGATTTTGGCAGACATCTTGTGCAATGCTTTGGAACTTAAAACTTTTAACTAAGTTAAGCTAAAAATAGGTGTCAACAGAGAAGTAGTTAAGGAAATGAGCAAGAGATGGTGAAGAAACAAACTTTTCACTTTGTACAATCATAAATGGCCACTGAACAGAACCAAACTGGTTTAATTAACCTTGAACTACAAATTAGACAAGGAGTTGCGTCAAATCTGCTAAAAATCAGAGGTTTGCATCTCTTTATCATGGGTTTGTTTTTTTTGTTGTGGTGTTTTTTTTTAAATTCTGGACTTTGATAAGGAACATTATTTCTGTGGCAGGTGCAACAAGACTGAGCCTCACTTTCTCACAGTTTATTACTGAAAATCAGTAAAATTTAGTCCTAAAAGGTTGTTACATACTAGTGTATAAGACTGTCTTAAAATTTATAGTATTTTTATTATCAAGACATATTTATTTTCTATAATATGTTTAAAGCAATTCTAATAGTGTTTCCAGAAGGTCAAGGGAGTTGATTCTTCCTCTCTACTCAGCATTGGTGAGACAAATCTAGAGTGCTGGGCTCTCCAGTATAAGATAGCAGATGCTAGAACAAGTCCAGTGAAGGGCCAAAAAGTTGGTTGACTGGAACATCTCTCATATGAGAGGCTGAGAGAGCTGAAACTGTTCAGCCTGGAGAAGAGAAAGCTCAAGGGGATCTTATCAAAGTGTATAAAAACCTGGTGGTGGAATGAAGACAAGAGAGTCAGACTTCCCGCAGTGGTGTCAGTTATAGTGAAGAGAATATGGGCACAACTTAAAAAACATGTAATTCCATCTGAACAAAAGAAAACACATTTTTACTGTGAGAGTGGTCCAGCACAGAAGCAGGTTGCCAAGAGAGGTTGTGGAGTGTCTATCTTTGGAGATATTGAAAACCCAATTGCGCACAGCCCTGAACAATCTAACCCTGAATCAGCAGGTAGGTTGGGCTACATGATTCCTTGCAACCTCAACTGTTCTGTGATTTCTGTCAAGTTTTAAAGATTATACCACTAATGACTTTTTATTTCAATATTCATAATAACTTATTTTGAATTTTTTAGTAAAATCTTTAAACAACATTTGCATTAACAGCCTTTGAGAAGCAGCTATTTGGAATAAAGCCAGGCAGCCAGATAGACTGCCTGCCTGCCTTCCTCCCATGCTTCGAAGAGAAGAGAGGAGACATATCATGATGTGGAAAATATTTCCATAAATAAATGCTTAAATTTCAGATGTTATCACAAAAGTGTTACATTGCAATTTACCATATTACTCGTCTTCATCCATATTCACTGTAGGTTAACTGACCGGATCACATCCTTTGCGTGTCAAAGACAATAGGAATTCATAAAAATTTAATGATAGATGTGAAAGTGAAAGAAGTGGGGAACAGAGATTAGATGAGTCACAGACCTACCAATTATATCACTATCTTTTGTAGTGGAAATACACATTCATGTATGGGGAAGTCTTTGTAGAATTCATTCAGAAATCAAATATATGTAACACAGAGAGAAGAAATTACTCAAATACTATGTTATTCAGTATCTCCACAGCAGACTAGAAAACTATGATGATGGCATGTAATTAATATATTGCAGTATAGAACACTTATAAACATGTCATTAAGACAGAGGTTTTTGTTTGGTTTTGTTTCAACTAGAGAGAGGAGCAGGGTGGAGAAAGGGAAGTAGAGAGTTCTGAAAAGAAATGGCACAAGAGATGATAAGATATGCAAATCATTTAATCGGTGCTGTTTAAGGACACCTGTTGAGCAGCCTGTGCTTGGTCACTGCTGACTTAATTCAGGACTGTAAACAAAACCTGTTGTGCTGAACATACTACAGAAGTCAGGAAAGGGGAATGCTTTCCACGACTAACAGGAGAACACCCATACAAACAAAATGAACATTCTGATATCACCACATCTGTGCCTGCTCTAAGCCTGAGAGAAACATAATCTGTCCACTACTGCCTAAGTGGGTTTGGTACTTTATTGAAATGTAATATTTGTTGTAAGGACTCAGAATTAGCAAGTGTCAGAATTAATGGAATTATTCTTTGTGTTTTTAGTAGCAGGAAGTGTTTGGATTTGTAATTGCCAGGAGGAAGTGATCCATGATCAGTCATGGCAGAAATATGGAATTATTACTCTTGTATTCTTTTAAAGAATTCACTTAAAAATGTAGATTCTGTAGAAGTTTTTGGGACAGAAGCCAACCTTTTCTTGCAAATGTTTTGAATAATTAAGTACTATTGCATACTGAAAAGTATATGAGTTAGAAAATTTCTCCCATAAGCCCTCTCAGGATATGTCATCTCTGGTCAGCCTTGGCAAATGAGAAGAAATAATACCGATAGCTTCAACATTATTAATGTATTAATTTCTTAGAGAAATTAATTCTCTTCCTGCTAAAATGAGATAGATCATGTCAGCCAGTTCTATGCACTTTCAAGTTTTAAGCAGTCCACTTTCAAATTTTTAGCATTCAGATAAAAAGAAACACTGTGCCTTCTTTCCCCTCCTTTTCTCTCCCTACCCACTTTGATGAACAGTGGAATTAGAACATCCTCAGTATCATCAGGATGTATGAAAAGGTCTCTGGGCAGAGCTCTCTTTGATTCAAATTTCTAGTTTCAATCAATATTGAGCGTTATCCAAACCTCTTCCAATATGAATGACTTGATTTCTCAAAATGTTCCTGGGATAACTAGTTAAGTGAACAAAACCACTTTACTAGTGTTAATGCACCCAGCTCTATCACAGAGCAATTCTTTATTGTGTAGGCATTTTTTCAGTGACTGTTCATTATGAATCTTAATTTTAAAAAAATGCCGCCCCCACTCAAAAAAAAAAAAAACCAAAAACCCAACAAAACAACCAAAAAACAAAACACCCCAGAAATCCTGGAACTAACCAAATATAATTAATATCTAAGGAAGTCAAGGTAGTAAGTTGTCACTTCTTTCTTTTTCTTTCAATATATACCAAAGATTTGAGATCCCACAATGCTAGCAGGTTGAGTCAGAGGACCCAGAGCTATTAGTTTTTAAAACATTATTACAAGAATATTGCATCTTCAGAGATAACTACGAAAAACATAGAGAAGTTATGAATAAGAACATCTTATTGACCCTACTCTTACCGTGCATATAGAGTTCATTTCCCCTTAAAATAGATTACTGTATCTGAGCCAATCACCCCAACTTTCTCTCATAGGCAAATGAGAGAATTAGTCACTTATAGGTAAAGATAGCCATAATATATTTTAGGTGTCTCTTTAGAATGAATCACATCTTGGAAGTGCTTGTTTCTCTCCACTAGCTATGAAGGAAGACCGACTGACAGATCTGATAAAGACATTTAGTTATATAAGTCTTGCTCTGCATGACTTCCGCTGATGCTTGTCCGAACAAAGCATTCCTTCATTCCCCATTGCTCCTACTGTAGCCTGGAGTTTGAACAGCTGTAGCGTTGGTCAGCAACTGGAAGTCTACATTTTCCTGTACATCTTTTTACACATGTGGCATGTGTGTGCGCATGTACGTGTATAAGATTGATTGCCAATTAAAATATATTTTTACCTTACTCTGTAGAAAAAAAAAAGGAGGTAGAAATTATAACTGATCATTCCAGCTAGTCCAAATCTGCCCACGAGTTAGATAAAGGGTAGGGTCATCACTTGAGATATGAGTAAGTGTTTCTTCATCATTCAGGAAATTTCCTGTCCCAGAGACATGTATTATGAATGTTTCTATCCTGTTAAGTGAAAGAGGACCAAAGGGAAAGCATACAGTTAAACTGACAACATGCTATCTGCTTTCTTTTGCAACTATTCCAGCTAGTTCACTCTGAGACAAGTCTACTATAGAGAAAATTAATCACCAGCTAATCACAACTTAGTCAGTGCCATTTCACCTTGGGGACAGCAATCAGTTTCTGGTCCCTTGTTATAATTAAAATAACAGGAGACGTGTACTAATGCATGCATGTGTTTGTGGGTGTGTGCTTGCTTTTGTTTGTGTGTGGGTTTTTTTGTTTATTTGTTTTTTCTTGATAAACTAATAAATCTTCAGAAAAAAAAAAAAGTTTTGGTCAGAAATTATCAATCTGTTATAGTTAGGAACCCCAATTTAAAAGTGATCCTGTGTAGTATTAAATGCTAGTATTTACGCCACCCTGGAGGCAGATGTCACATCTGAAGAGATAAATAAACACTGCCCAAATCCTTCCCCTGGATTATTTTTAGTATACATACTCCTTCAAGCTAGCACTATTACAGAAAACAAACTTACTGATGGAAGCAGAAAAAGTCTAGAGAGCTGCAGAAGAGACCAAATGATAGACAAAAATGATAAACCAATAGAAAAAATGGAGGGGAGTGAGTTTTAGAAGCCCTAAATATAAAGAACATTTAAAAAATAAATGAGCAGAACAAAGAAGTAAATAAAATAAAAATCTCAGTTCTGAGTAAATTAAAAAAGAATGAAGAAGCTTCATCCAGAAAGTTTACAAACAAGGCTTATATGAGTACTGTAGCTCCTCTAATATTTTAGTGGAACAGTGTCCTGTTTACTTACTTGAGAAAATTAAGAATGACTAACAAGTTTGAAAATGTGTACAAACTGGATTACCATAAACACAATATAGGATCACAAAACCTTTGCCACACAAAAGGTGAATAAATCAGTAAAACTGGAATATCAACTATCAAATTGTTACAATGGCTACATATATTTTGTTGGGTGATTTTTTTCAGCATGTTTGACACTTATAACCAATAACTATCATTGTGTGATTTTTTTAAATTTTTTTTTTTTTTTTTTTCCTTTAGATGGACCACCAGCAATGCATAAACTAAAGTATAATTCAGGAGTCAGGTATATTATCTCACATAACTGCAGCATCAGTTATCTTCTATAGTGTATTAACACCATTATATTAGTGTTAAGCATTTGATTTCTGAGGTAATTAAGAAAACTTTTATAACATTTTCTAGTCTCAGCCGTTTCACAAGAGCAATAAAACTATCCCATCAATTCAGTCTTCAGGAAAAATTAGTCCTCTGTGGGAGAACATCTCTCATGACGGCAATCAAAGCATCTACTATAACAAGATGTATTTGCTTACTTGTGCTTCACAGTGCAACTTTGTGCTTGAGATTTATGGGAAGAATAAAAATGAAATACAGCATGTTTGTGGGCAGTATGCAGATATGCACGCATTATCTAAATTAGTAGATCTAAAATATTCCTGTTCTTTCGTATACCCTTCCTGCTATTTACAGGATCTAACTTGGGAAGATAAACTGGCCTAAGAACTTAATCGTAGAGAACTTTAAAATATTTGAAGAACTTTAAGGAATTGTATGTGTTCAATGTCTGAGAATTTGTTCCCTCATCCCCAGAATTTTAGAAAGAGTGAAAATAAGTGAAGCATATATGCCATAAAGTCAAAGCAAATTAAGATAGAATGTTTCTCTCACTACAGAAAATAGTCTGTAGGTCACCAAAACACTAGGCTGCAAGCAAGAACTTTCATCTAGATTTCTTAATTTCAGGCACATTTTGTATTTTCCAGTTTAGAGGTTCAACACTGTGAACACTGATAGGGAGGCCTTTGAAGGCAATTAGACTTTTGGCTTTGCTGATACACTGTCTCAATGCTAGTCCAAAATAGTCTGTTTATATTTTCTGTATAACTGAAGAACTGGGGGGCAAAGTAACCCATTTTCCTGAGTGACTTCTGTTTGAAGGGGCTGTGCCTGATAAGATCTGCACTCAGTCATTTTGATACCATCAATCTAACAACATCATAACATTCAGCATACTGCAGCACGTTTAAAATGTTTTACACTAAAAGAGCTCCCAAGGAATTTTCAGAAAACATTATTTTGTAAAAATGGTACTGGGTTATTGCTCATATCCTCCTCATTTATATTCAGGAATAATAATTAGGTTGTCTTCATCACTTGTTTTCATGTGTTACCAAAAGAACTTTTTAGTATGCTAAAATCTCTCATACAAGTTATTCAGAAATTACAGAATGAATTTCACGTTAATATTATTTACTGAATATATAACCTGAAGTAAAACAAAGAGCTTTCAGGTTTAATTTTGTCTTTTAATCCGTTTGATGTGTACTTGGCTATTTTCCATCTCAGATGTCCTCAGTTTGGATTGAGTTTGTTTGTGGCTATAAAAAATTTCCCTTCCCAGCATAACACAAGTACTGTTTAAAAGTTTACATGATACAGAAATCGTTAAATGATGGTAAAGCTTGAGCTTCATGAACATTGTGTCAACTGCAGTTTCAGTAATTTTGGTAGCTATTTTAATGGTAGTAATTCATACTCTTAACACAAAATATCAAGGAATGTTTTTCTGAACATCTGAAAAACGTCAGAAACATTTATGTTTTCTATGACTATTTATTGGTAAAGACTTTCTTCACTTTCATTCTTAAACTTTCTAATGGTAAAAAATATATTTTTGTCTCTTAATAAACAAGTAATTATTTAAAATACTGTTTTTCACACATGTAAAGGGTGTGTGTGTGACCATGTACTCTAAGTGCTTTATGAATCAAACTTGAATTTTAAAAGTGCTGGTGGGCAAAATTTGACAGCTCAAAGCTGCTACTGAAATTTTGCTGAAATATCAACCCTAATTCATATCATAAAGAAAAATTAAAAGTAGATATTATGATGTTATGTTTATCTTTATTTTTTATATGACAAAGTGTTCTGTGATATACATTGAACTAGATGTATGATAAAATGTTTTAGTAAAGAAATATTTTTTCTAAGCAATCTATTTTCAGTCCTTTTTCTTCTAGTACATGTTTAAAAAAAATAAAACCCAGCAAAGATTACATTATAATTACTTTTGCAACTGATTTGCTAAAAATTATTTTATGAAGAGTTGGCTATTTGACTCCAGGAAGCTTTAAGAGTTCTAAATGATGTCGTCAATTGTTACTTGAAGGGAAAACAGAAAAGAGGTTTTGGATATAGTTTGAGATTCTAAAGCAGCAAAGAGGTCTGGATGAATCAGATACATAGTAAAGTATACGCAACTTAGAGGAACAATAAAGGAACTTTACCTAAAAAACCCAAAAGAGCTGACACTTGACATGGTCTTGGTACAGGACAGCCATTATGTATGACTGTGGAACTTACTGATGGTGGGAGAATAACACTTTTGACAGAACTTTCAGTCAGAAAGATTTCTCAGACTATGGAATTTCTGGTCAAACGGAGAGCAGGTAAAGGATCCCAGGACTACAAATGACCTTGTGATCAACCATCTTAGTTAGGAAGACAATACCATGCTTAATTCATGTCCTGAGACAGATGAGATATTTCAATCTCAGTCTCTTATATTCCAGATGAATAACCTCATCAAAAGATGTTTAATGAGCCATTAGTATGTCGTTCTAAATTTACTGTGTGGTAAAGTATGATACAGCAGGAATACTGACCCTGAGTTTTCCAGACTCCAGGATTTTTTTGAGGTAGGTCTGCATTTCTGATCCTGGAAGTTTTGTGTTTTGCTTGTTTGTTTGTGTTTTTGTTTGTTTGTTTGTTTGATTTGGTATTATGTGTGTGTGTTTGTTTGTGGGTTTTTTTTCCCTTCTCCTGTGATGCTTTTTCAAATACATTTTTTTCAGTTGTAGTTCAGCAGGGAAGGGAAGAAAGTATGGGATTTTTTTTTTTTTTTTTTTTTTCATAATCAATCGGTGCATCCTATGTTCTGCTCTTTAGTTAATTTAAATCCAAAACAACTGTGCAGTTAGATCTCTAGCTATGTGGGTGTCCAAATTATTTGGTATCACTCCCATGTTTCTTTCAAAAGACCAATTCATTAATCTAAGGGGCAATGTCTATATAACTATATAACAGGAAAATGCTTCCAGCTTGAGTAAAAATATTAACGTATTTCAATCTGTTGTTACGTATTTCATTAAAGCAAAAGCAGTTTGATTTTGCAAAAAACAGATCCCTTTAAACCTTGGCTGAAAGTGCTGAAAAATTGTAGAAGTCACCTAAATGTGGGTTTGAAAATTTAATTGGAAACAGCTACATTTGAATTAAAGCAGTGAAAGAATTTACAGAGTAATCTGAAACTCCCTTGTCTGTTTTTCCTTGAGAAAGATCTGGCATTTGCAAGAAAAAGTACAAAATAAGCATAATCTCTTGGTGTTTTCTATTAAATTTCTAATGTTATTATTCAAAGTTCATCTGGAAGCAAGACAATTCCATGTAACTGACCATATCACTCTTCTCATTCTCTTTCTCTTCTCCCACTTTCTAGTACCCTTTCTGCCCTACTAGATTTTTCTTTTTCTCCTCCTTCAAGTGTCCCTAGTGCACTAGATGTTTCCTTCACATGGTGTGTTTTAATCTTCTTCTTTCTTATCTTTACTATTTCTCCATTCATGTGACTGACATGGCTTTCTATCCTCACTTCCATTCCCTGGTGCCCTATCAGCATTTCGTCTGTACCAGCCTTTCCAATTTAGTTTTCATTTCCTCCTTGAGATAAATCCAGTAGTACTGAAGATTTTTCCTCTAACACCATGTAAGTACTGCATTAAAACTCTATTACTGGTAATTGAGCTAATGTAAAAGTGCAGATTACCTATAATTTATGACAAAGTAACTCTGTGTCTTAGGCATTGTAATGAATCACCATTTTAGTTTAAATATATTGGATGCTTACCAAACCTCCCAAAGTGATGTTGGGAATGCTTGAAAGAATATTCTAAAACCTCTGACAACTGAAATCTAAGCAGTCCAAATCCAGAGTCTTTCAGGACAGTGGAGTTATCCTGGGAGCTGACATTCAAGCTGTCTTCTTGACCATGAGGAGGGTCAAGCCTGTCATCCATATGTTATATTTGTTTCATCTCTTGAATCATCTTCCATATCTTCTGTTTTTGCAGCAGCCAAATGAAAGTTCAGTCCAGAATCATGTATTTGAATGGGATCAAACAATTGTTATTTCATGTATATTGATATTTAGTTATATTCACTTTCGTGCAATTTAATCACTGGTGTGAGTCTGATTCTTTCAGTTAGATATATCAGAAGTAGATTTGGCCCAATATTTTACATGCAAGACGTTTTCACACTTTAATCATGTCAATTATGTTGTGCAACCCTTAGTGTCTAAATTCTGCTCAGTTTAGTGGATTCATGAAACTGACAAGACCAGACTCAATCATCTGAAATTGGAAGAAGGGGAAATTTGGAACTGATCAGCAAAAGAACCTTCCCTGCCTTTCCATTGTGAGTGTTTTGTTTGTAAAAGTGCAGTGATGGAGTGGTCAGCCACAAATCAGTGTTTAACTGCACTGATCATTGTGCTGAAGCTAGCTTGCTGCTTTTTATGCCAAGCAAGACAGTGCATATTTTATGTCAGTGCTGGCTCAATAATTCTGCTCATCTACATTTGAAAATACTCAGATGTGTTTTAAGATGTGCAGCTAAATAAATCTAAGCATATGGACTGTGTAACCACATGGAAGTAAAATCAGTCCACCAGTGCAGTTCTCCCCTTTCATGACCTTTTTCTTCTGTATTCAGTTCTAAGACCTTGTTAAATGAAGCCAGGCTATAAATTATTAATATTAGCATTAATAGATATCTGTTTCAAAGGAATGAAAAGAATATATGTCTATATATGTTGTGTTGGTCTGCACTTAGAAGTTTCTCCCCCTCCTCTTCCTATTCGTAGTGTTTATCTTTGTACATGTCACCCACTCAGGGTTTTTGGGAGAAAGATGATGGGAGACACATGTGATCAATTTTTTTTTTTCTGAAGGAGATGGAAACCTGCAAATGTATTTTTCTAAAAATTTTATGTTTTCACAACTATTACACTCAATAAGTTTGCATTATATGCTATTAGCCTTAGCAAGGTATTTTAATGTAACAGTTCTGCACCATGTTCACATTAATATGCAAATAGAATGAGAATACAAAATTAAATGGAAATGAAAGTTGGAAGTTAATTGACATTTTTGTCACAAAAGCTCAGAGAAACAGTACTTACGGTTTAATGGCAAAAAGCTAATGTATCATCCTAGGGAGGGCTACATCAATCTAGAACTGAGACTATTTTACTTAGGAAAAGTGCAAAGTGCTGTTTGTGTATGCAGGTTGCCAGCTCCCCCTATGCAGGTGGTCCCATCACCATAAACCTGGACTAAATTGCTGCCATCCATTAAACACAGTGGCTGTCTGGATAGATGCCTAGTGCAGACTTACACAGGCCATCTATTCCTGTCAGAAATATGATATGTCACTGACAAAAGCTTAATTACTCCATTAATTAATAGGACAATTTTCAAAATGCCTTGCAATGCAGCTTGACACTCATTAGTGCCATTTATGAATAATTTCTCCCAGGGTATAATACTCTATAAAGTATAATTTGAAAGGGAATAATACATGTTTGAACCCTACATATCTTTGAAACCAAAATACATTCTTTCCTGAATTAGTCAGCTTTATGAAAAAGCTCAGACCTATCCACTCAATGCTTTTGGAAAGATATTTCTCTATATCAAAACACTTATGTCACAGAACAGCTATCTTATTCTGGATTAGACTCATTTACAAGTCCAGGAAGCAATTCTTTCCCTATAAGAAGTCTTGATCTCCCTCTAGCTGGACTCTTACTACCCTCAGTTCTGCATGAAGGCCAGGGGCACTGAAATACTTGGACTGCTATTGTACCAGTCCATACATTTGTCTCTGCGTATCTATATCCCTTTATATGACTGGACAAAGTAGAGAACAAAAGAGCTGGCAAAGAGTATTCCATCATTTATCTTCTACACTATAGGACCAGGATTGATTTTACAGGGGAGTAAAAGTGCAATAGAAAAATGAGCCAAAATAAAAGAAATACGTGGAGAAAGCATGAGTACAGCTCCATTGTTTTATATGCTAATTAGTTAGGTCAGAAAAGGAGAAACACTTTTAAAGAGAATTACCTTCTTGTTTTCACAGCTAGAAAGCTTCAATATTTTGTTTTGATGAAGTAGAGTGTCTTCTAGTGCCTACTCTGGGACAGTGCACCTCTTTCCTATTGAGCTTACATTTTCTTTTAAATGTATTTTTCACATTCTTAGAGTTCATTCAACATATGGATAGGAACATAAATATAGTCACTGGACATATGGCCCTACATGGAAAATGTACAGAAGCCTAAAGTTTGAACAATATGGACCGCTGAGAATTAGACAGTTCAGTTCTCTGTGCTCTCAAGAAATTAAGTTTACTTCATTCTCTCTATGCTGCTCACTAAACAACTGTTTCTGACAGAAAATTTTATATCGCTTTAATAGACAGCCTGAAGAAAAAATAGATATAACAGTACAAAACAACATGATGAGATGAAAGTTGCCACAAAAATGCATGCAATATATTAACAAAGACCTACTTCCAAGGTTCAAGAGCAATTGAGGTGTTTAAGAAAAGTAAACCACTAAGGAAGGTCTTGAAAAACACTTTGTGTAGAAGGTGATACAGTAAGGTAAAATGCCTAAACAGTGTGTTAGTGCAAATTCTACAGTCTAAAATAAGGATTTCAGGAATGGATCTTTTAGGTTCCTAATCTGGGATTGTATCACCTATGATTTTTGTTTGGTATGCATAAATTTCACTGTCCAAATAGGATTCCCTAAAGGAGATCAGAATTTGTTGACTGTTCACCCTTAGAAAATTAATTCTCTTCGGTCATTCTTCAATACGTGTGGGGGGGTGTGTGTTGTGGGCTGGGAAGGTGAAAAACATTACCACTTCCTCTGCCTGCCCTGTTCCCCTGTGCAAGTTGCTTGTTAGTCAGCTGAAGAGGTTGAGCTGACAGTGCTGCTGCCATGGTTCAGGTCTGATTCTAGAACAGCAGGGATGGGGGACACAGTAACCTTTTCAGCCATCCCAGTCTTAGCCTTCTTGTCAATCAAAGCCCTAAGAATACACTATAAAACCAGATTTTCTGAGGGTGGGCACTCAGCAGTTTCTAAAAATCCAACTCCTTGAAAAAGCCTCATTTAGATATTCATCAGTAGAGCCGTTAAATTTGGTGCATAGCTCTTAATCGGCAGAATCGTAATACAGTTCTACAGCTTGGGCAGCTAAAGTTGTTTGACATTTAAAAATGCTGATAACCCAGCAAGTCCCATTAATCTTAGTGGGAATGTGGTTAGAGGCCATGGATAATACTCAGGAATGTATACTTAGCCATAAATATGTGAATACTCAATTGATGACAGTATTAACAACATCTGACAGCCCTCCCCCCAAAAAAAACCCCAAAAAACAAACAAAACCCACCCTGCAACCCTTTGTTTTTTCTTTGATTTTGCAGTAAGAATTCCATGCTATCATTTACTCTGGAATTGACATAGGCAAGACTGTATTAATCATTCTTCAGTGATTCAGTATAGCCAGGTATGTTTTGTGTGAAAGATACAGAAGACAGGTATGTTAAATGGAGCTCTGGTGTGTCTTGTGCACACTCCTATTCAAAGCATAGAGTATTAGTGCACTCTCTTAAAAAAAAAAAAAAAAGTTGCTGAGTGGATCTCTGATGTTAATGAGTGACTTCTATATTCTTCCTCTCACCATACAGATCTTTCTTTCTTACAGTTTCCCTTCAACACTAAATAGCCACAGAAAGTGTGGGAATTACAGTTCTGTTTAGCTATTGCAGGCAACAGGAAGATGCTACAAAGCCAGTGCCTCAGACACTTTTTTTTTTTTTTTTTTTTTTTTTTTTTTTTTTTCTGTACTGGATCTAATCTTACTCTTACAAGATTTTTTTACAACAATTAAGTTAGTTCTTCTTGGTGCCAGTAAGTACTACTACCCTGAAATATTATAGAAGTAGCTGGCTAGCCTTTCTCATCTGCAATCAAATCCTTTCTCCCCTCCTTATAATCAGTGGCTGGTGGGCTGTTTTTATTTAAAATGTCCTCATATTTGATTTTGAAGATATAATCCTCCCAATGTACACACTACAGCACGTGGTACATACATACTTCAGAAAAAGTATAAGCACATCTGAAGACTTCCCATCCATCTAATGTCTAGTATAAGCTAGGTGACTGTATCTCTGTGGTGGTGTTATGATCTTTGTTGCATTGAAAGAAATAAGAAATCCTTGGCGGTCAAACTGACTTAGTATCTGGTATAGCTGTCCATCTCCAAAGAACACCTGTCTAATGGAGGAAAGTGAGCTTCCTTTCCAGAAAGAAAACAATAATCCCCACTTAATGCCTCTTAGCTTAGTGATCAGAACAATCAGTCATGATGATAAGATACATATAGTCTTATCTTGACTCAGTCTAAGCTGCCCTCAGCCTTCATGTTCCACATTGCAGGAGAGTTTCATAACACTAGGCTATAAGAGTAAGAAAGAAGGGAAGAAACATCTTTAAAGATGAGCTGCTAAACTGCCAAAACCATAAGATTCCCGGGGGCAGAAGGAGAGATGGTAAAAGGAAATTTGAATGTAACCTAGGATAATGCAGACTATAGCTGATTGAAATAGGAATGCACGTGATGTACCAATAACATAGACTACAAAAAAATTAAAACATCCTGAGGAAAAAAAAAACCAAAACAAAAACAAACAAAAAAACCCCACAAAAACCACCACAAAAAACCCTAACCAAAACCCAAAAACATAGATGTCTACCTTTCAAGCTGAGTGTCACAACCTCACACAATGTATTACTTTCTTAATGGTCTGATGATTCATGAATTCTTGGGCTGCATGCTGATCCAGCTGCATTTGTAAGAGTGAAGAGAGTTCTCAGCCAGAATATGCTATAATGAGGTGTCATGATTGAGACTACCTGCAGCTAGAGTTTACCTTCTATTAATTTGTGTTACAAAAAATTAACTCACCTCTTGCTGTTCAGATCATTTTTACCTCCTTTTATTCTCATTGCTGTTTTTATCACTCTTTCAGGGTTCTCTCCTCAAATAAGGAAGCTGTGGGTGCTAACTGTCATCTGGGAAGGACTTAAATCCTGGTCTGATTTCCTGTGCTTAAAGTTGCTGTCATCATCTCCTCCTGATAGTCATGGGAGATTAAGTGGCTGCCCACGTTATCCTGAACTGCCATCATATTCCCCCAGAATATATGTCTGCACGTGTGGGTAAATAACTGTAGACTCTCAAAGACATCTGTGTGAGTTTGGAGGCAGGTAGTTCCAAAAAGCAAGATTACCATTTAGGAGTTAAGGTTTACTTACTTTCTTAAATACTTATTTTGTTAAGGTTTAGGTGAACTTTATCCATGAAGATGTTTTCTTCCTTAAAACTTGGACAAAACCACTTTCACTTCCATGATGATTCTAAGACAACAAAGCAGAGCCTGCTGATGTACTGTCCCCTTCACAAAACAGGATCTCCTTAATAGCTTGTCTCAAGTAAAACTCTTGAAATAAACCTTTCTGGATTTTTAAATGTAAGACTACCTGTTATATAGAATAATGATTTCTGGGAGTGAGTTTGAAGAAGTGGATGTTTTCTAAACAGAAAGGTGGAATTAATTTTTTTGAGCCTTTGCAATGAATTATGATACCCATTCTCAGCTGAAGCTTTTTAAATTCAACCTTGCTGCTGCATTCCTCACATTCAGTATCATTATTATTACTCACATACTTATTATTCAGAAGACTAGAATATTTTATTGTTTGATTTGTTTTGTTGGATCTTGTTTGGTTATGGCCTGCTGTTCTAACCCAACTTTGCCATAGTTTACATTTGTTGTCATAACAATCATTCACATTCTGCTTCCAAATTTCTGGTGCAGACTGCATAACGCTTGACTTCATATTAATCAATTGCTGCTGTTTTATAAACATTAAACAGTTGGTACCTTACTAAGTGAAAATTGTAAATGTCTGTCCTTTGCAGTCACTCAGTATTAAATGATGTTCAGGTATCAATATATAAGTTCAATAAAGATGTAGCTGCATTTATTTTTTCTGCTAGTTAATGCCATTAAGATGGAAGGCTTAAAAGACAAAATCTGCAAAATTGTTCTAAAGCGGCTCTTCAACCCTGCATATATTAGACATCCTCAGTCTTTTCTCTTATAGCTATAGCACGTTTTCTTTTTAAGATAGGCTGCAAGAGTTTTCAAAAGATGGTAATAAAGTTTGGGTAATACTTTTTGAGGAAGGTGTTTTTCTCTATTCACTGTTCACTGAACACCAGTTCAGTGCAGCTTTACAATATTCTCAAAGTATCTTTAGCACTTAGAAGCTGATGTCTGATGACAGATGCCTGTGTCACTGAAATCCCTATCAAGACTCTAGTAATGTGCCTGTGTAGACCCCACACACTTCATTTCAAATTTATTTCTCACAGAATAACAAAACCTTATTTTGTTTGCATGTCTTGAGCTACGTTTGATCTGTTGTCAAACTGAGCCAATCCTAGTGCCTTACAAAACAAATTGTGGAATCACAGCTTCTCATTATAGGCATATTGGTTCTCCTTTTCTTATTTGTGTGATCACCTTCTACAATGAATATTCTTAAACAACTGTATTGTTACAATATTTCCAGGGCAGTTTTGACAAAAAAAAAAAAGTATTCTTCTGAGATACTCTTTCTTTTCATGTCATGGATCTAGTCAGGACAGAAAACTGAGAGCTGGTCAAGGAGAGAAATGTTTGGAAATAGAGTGGAAAGGAAATGTAATAATCTCAGATGACTTCCACTACAAAGTTAATAAAATCAATACATATTTTCCTCTTCTTTAATCATTGTCCATACACAAGGCATGGGAACATGAAGGAGAAATGGTAAAGACATCGTGCTTTTTGATTGCTTTGAAACTCCTTAGCATTTCATATCTTGGGAGACCTGTCACTATAAAGAATGATAGCAGCTGACAGGGTAGATTCAAATAGCTTTTGGTGAAGTCATGAGTTCTTGCCATTTCTTTAAATCTGATTTTATTTTTCGTATGATAGATATCTAGTAAATAAAAGTCATTGTGTTCATCATCCACATGTGGAGGAGTTGGTTTAAGTGATATGACTAAGACCATGGTGAAAGAAGGGAGACTAGAATTCTACATGTACTGTGCACAGTATTATCCACAAAATTATCTTTTCTCTGCAAAAGGTCTTCTCTTTGTCTCACTTTGTATGTTGAAGCTTCTTCAGCAAATGAAGCATGGGAGCTTTGCAAACAAATTATTTTCCAATAACAAAGTCTGATTTCTTCCCTCAGAATTTTCCCTTGCCTGTCCAGGGCAGCTTCCCATGGGTGGAAAAATTGGATGATTGATTTTAATTTATATACATAATTTTTAAATCTATGAGTGTTCAAGCCTTAACTTTCTTTACTATGATTTGTTATTTATAATGAAGTAAGAAAAGGGATACTCTTACATTGTTAATAGTACTCAAATGGCAGTTCTCTATAGCCTATTTGTTAGGGCACTTTCCCTAACATGCTTTAGGAGTGTTGGCTCCTGATTCGGTTATTGTGTAGGCTATATGCAGCGGGATCCAACATAAAATTGAACACTGGAGATGGAATTCCAGGTATGCCAACTTCAAACTGACTGCCGTGGCAAGATTCATGCCTGCATTTGCTCTCTTTACTCTTTCTTTGGGCCAGAAAATGTTCCTTCTGCTGGGTACTCAACTGGTGGGTGAGACTGAATTTCATCTCTGAATACCCAGCTGCCTAGTGATTAGAGTTAGAGATATGTGTTCATATCTACCCAGGAAGAAAAATGAACTTGGAATTAGCTGTCCCATATCACAAGTGAAGTGCTCTATTACTGAATTATCAGAGAAAAGGAGTGGTATCTGTAGTTTGTCCCTTTCTTTCAGCTTTATTTAGAAATATATTAGGTCTCTGATCATATTCTGGGCCCTAATCTCTGCAGAGACACACAGATATGAATCTTATATGGGTTTAAATGTTCTCTGGAGATGGGAGTTAGGTGACTATATCCTTAATTCCCATTTTTCCCTACAGTTATTCTTACTGTCTAACTTACTGTCGTTTTTTTTATTTGTGTTGACCTTTATATATTCCATTCTTTAACACCAAGTTCTACGCAAATAAAGCACAAAGCACCTAGCTGTCTGTACTGCATAGTCATAATTTCACTAAGTAGCTGTGGCATAAATTTCCCTTGTGAATGTATAACCTAACAGGCTGTCTCCAGGCAGCAATCAGGACCCCACTGAGCTTGGCAAGGTGCAGTCACTGATCCAGAGCATTCATAACATAAGCTCATGACAAGACAGAACAGATGGAGACAAAGGTAAATAGCAGTGCGGTGGGAAACAGTAACAATGAAGTTAGGTCCATCTGTTGTTTCAGTAGGCACAGAAAGTATACTTGTCCTCTGTGGTGTCCCATTGCACCACTTCATCTCTTTGGGTACAGCAGGCAGCTTGGTGGATAAATGAACAGGGCTATGCTTTGACTGAGGGGGGTGTATATTCATTTGTCTACCCTACCTCCCACACAGACTTTGTTTCCTTCCTCCCTCTCTTCCTCTCAGCTCTGAACATTGTCCCAGTTCTCTTGGCAAGGTGGATGGGCAGAGTGCCCTCAGTGTCTTTGTGAAGCAGCAGTTAGGTGCTGAGCAAGAAAATCCATGCATAAAGGGCTCAAAGCTTTTCTTTGAGACAAAAGCTCTGCTAAAAAATAAAATGGTCCAGGAACTGTTCTTTGATTCTGAGACCAAGTGCCATGACACAGCTGGTGTGCAAATGGCTACCTTCTCTTATATTCCAAAGTAAGCTGTCCACATCAAAACTGCTTACTGGGGGTGGTCTTTGGTGCAAACTGTCCTTCAGCTGTTTCAAAACATTTTGTGGGAACATGCTAGATGGTGCAGGCCAAAACTGAGTCATAGAGAGTACAAATAAGCTGTATCAGTGGTCTCAGGTCAGTACTTGAGCTCTGCACTCACTTAGCTTGCTAATACAGAAATAGTCTTAGCAAATAAACCTCCTTGACACTTTATGAAAGATAAAAAACTAAGGGATAAAAGGCAGGCATGTGGGGAAAAACTTAAATAGTTGGAGCAGTTTTGAAGTTTTATGACAAACTCTCCCTTTCAACTGGTTTGGTTGGTTTTGGCTTTTTGGGATGGGGTGTCAGTTCTATTCAGAAAGAGGTGACCTTCCCATTCAATAATTCTGAATGCTGGATCATTGTAAATAAAACAGCAACTTTCTTAGTAAGGCACTAAATAGAAAGTGGTGAAAATCATTCAGGTTAGAGGCAGCTGACATTAAATTCCTGCACTTTTATTACACTGCAATACTGCAAAGGGACCATGATTATTTTAGTATTCTACTGCATCTCACATAGTCATCATCCTGTGTGTCATTTAGTCACAGTGTCATAAACTAGAAGCTTGATACTTTGAAGTGCTCAGTGTAAGGTGCCAATCACCTTCAACCCCACAATCCACTAGACTGCTTGCAATAATTCTCCTGAAGATACCAGCTCCTTCTCATTTTCTATACCTATAAAATAATGGAAAAAAAAAAAAAAAAGAAAAAAGGAAAAAAAAAATCAAACCAGACATTTTAGTATTGTGTCTGCTGAAAGGAAAGAGATTTAAGTATAAAGTACATATGGATTTGCTTGATTGGGGGTGACTTCCCAGCACTATGGAGATGGGCAGCTCACTTAAGATAATACACCTGATCCTGCTTTCAGTGCATTGGGACTTGACTATTCAAATGCTTATTTTCTGGTTTTGTTAAACTAATTTAACATAAGGCTGCTATTTATAATCACAGGTGAAAGATATTTATAAAATTAACACATTTGTAGCAAAAAGATTATTCCATTATTATAAAGACTGATATTACCTCTTATTTTTAAATGTTAATTTTAACATTAAAAGTGGAAGACTGACTTGGGTATATTTACATTTTTGCGCCTCCATAAAAATAATTAGGCTGACATTTCATTATCATGGTTATTAGAGTAATTGAGAAAATAAATATTTCAATAAATATCTTGCTATGTTTTAAGAAAAAGAATGTATTAATAGAAAAGATAAAGTAGGGACAAATATTAAAGTGTCATTATAAAAAATGTCAATATGTCATCTGATTTTATCTGAGAGCATACCTTTGATCAGAATTGAATTCACTCAAAATCTAATCTTCTTTTAATAGTAAGGTAACATCTTAATCTTCATGTTGTTTAGCAGAGTAGAAGAGCTCATAGTTAAATACCAAATTCACATGATTGCTCAGTATTTTAAATAGCAAAATGCTTGCATTTACAAATTACAAATTTCATACTAAACTGAATTTTGTTATTGCCATTCACAGATAGTATATGCAAGTAGTCTTTAGTTTGTTGTGTTTTGGGGTTGGTTTTTTTGTTTGTTTGTTTGTGTTTTGGTGTTTTTTTTTTTTTAAACTGTTCTGGTTTATAAACATAAACACTATATTTAAGATATTAATGAACATATCACATTTTCTATTTAATCAGTTTATTAAAAACTTACAGTTCTTTCAGCTCTAACATGAAATGGTATAAACTAGCTGTCTAAGCACATAATTCATAAGCAGGGGAAACTCCAGTTGATTTGAATTTTCATCTAGAGCTGCATAACATGGATATGCATAACTGCATACACCATATTATGTGCTTCATTTCTGGGTTATGTATTTTGTGAGAAAAATACTTACAATATTTTGAGCGTAATTCTGTGTTGCAAAGAATTTTAACTGGAGTCACTCAATGGAGTCTATCCCCCCTCAAAAAATTCCAAATCTAATTGTCTAAAACAGAAGGCAATTAACTTAAGTCAACACCTCTGGCAACAAAATAATTCTTAAAGAAACAAACACGCTCATTTTCAGACACAAGTGCACTTACCTTGGCAGATGCTATTAGGATTTGGAGATGAGGTCTAGCCTGACACCCATTCCAGTGCTCTAAAACAGTTCTTGCTAATCTACTGCATATTCATAGATAATAAGCACAACAATAACAATAATAGTAACAGCAACAATAATGATAATAATGTAAAAAATAATTCCTGAGAGCCATGGGAAACATTAAATTCTGTCTCTATTAACTATTGGTTATTTTAGTGATCATAACTATGCAGTAAGCCCTTCATTTTCTAAAGGAACGGACATTTGCCAATGTACATAATAGGCCAGCTGTTACTTTTTTGGGGGTAAAATATAATATACAGTTAAATCTACTCAAATTGCTATAAAAATCCCAAAGGTAAAGTTAAAAGTCCTTCACTGGGGAACCTGAACTATAAATTCCTAAGTAATTAGAAAGAAAATAGTTTTCAGTATAAAGTAATGCATTCAAATATTTAAGAATGCTGTTTTATGTTCCTAAATGGCAATAATTTAGGAAGTGAGAAATAAAGACATAAAGACAATCATTTTGCTATTTAATAGGGAATGTGATGGGTAATGAAGCAAGATTACAATTAAATTCTAGCATGCTGTGTCCTACAGGAAAAATCAGCTCTAATGTTTCTAACCTTTATCAACTGGCAACACTACAGTTCTGATCTCATAAGTAGTTATCTATTCTGTCTTTACGGCATTGACCAGGATTAATACTGAAAGCCACTAATGGAATGAATAATCTAGATAATCTTAAATGTGCAACAATACACAGTGACCATAGGATTGCAACTTCATATGGTCAGAAATATTTACAAGCAGCATTTGCCAAATTGCAATGTCTCAAATTAGGAACCTGAAGTCATATTCTGTCATGTCACTGTGCAGTCTGACTTTGTCATGAGTACCGAGCACTACTGACCCTATTAATGTTAATGAGATTGCCCAGAAAACCTCTGAAAATCTGACTTTTTTTATATGGCTAACCTCAATTATCAAAATTAAAAATAATAACTGAGATTTCTTTTGTGTTTCCACTGTGTGGTGGGGAGGTATTATGAAAAGCACAGTCCACTGCTGATTACTTGGTGTTGGGTGTTTAGTAAAGGGTGTTTAGTAAAGGGTGTTTAGTTTAGTAGTTGACAGCTAATGACAAGTGAATGCAATAACTTTTTGAACAATAGCCTTTTAGGGAGACACCATAGGTGGACATCCAACAACAAGTGGAAACTAGTGCCCAAAGAGGAATTGCTTTCTCAGCCATGGATCTGACAAATCAACTGAGGAGCAAGTGTCATATTATTCTGAGTCCAATTTATAATGATCTTAGGTGGACCAGCAGTGCTCAGGCTATGGTTTGTGTGGATGTTTGTGTTTTGGCAGAAGGGGATTGCTATCCACACACTTAACTCATCCTTTTAAGCAAATGAGTTTGGATTATTTGTCAGTGAGCAGTGTGGTTCTGTTCCAGTGACCACCACTCCCAATATTGCCTTGACAGTTTACAGACACATTTCCTCCTACTTTGTCTACACCTTGCACAAAGGAACAGTCTGAAGAGAAAGCTACATAGAGCCATCCTTACAAAATGGTAGAACTGCCTAAACCTCCTTAAAGCTGTCATCCCAAATTAATGGGGTGACTGTAACACAGATGGGAACTGTGGAAATAGAGCAGATATTTAACCTCTTTATTAATTTCCAACACTGTTCTGAATGACACTCTACTTACACATTATGTTAATGTAAATATGTCTTTGTGTCGTTAGAGAGATGGCTGGATAAAATGGTCAGAATGGTATTCTGTCTAGTGACTGGGAATTATACAAAGAAATTTTCTGTTAGTTTTTGGTACCTGAGTCATGTAACTAAAGTCTCTTTAAAAATTAAAAAAAAAATAAATAATCCTGCTTATTATCCAAAAGTTAAATGACGTTCTTCAAATATTTTAATGTATTCTGGCATGTTACAGAACTATAATAATTTTTTATTCCTTAATATTAATAACTAATAACAATTTCAATTAAAAATTGTATTTCTATTAAATATGAAATTGAACTTTTATCCAATTATCAACTGGATCAAGTAATGTCAATTGCTTCATGGTTTCATATTGAATTATACCATATTATTATACCTTTTAAAAATTATTGATGGTCACTTTGTTGTACAGTTTCTCTTCAATGAGCTTTTATCAGGTGTCAACATCTTTTCAGTAGTTTGATCTCAAGCCAGTGGTTAACCAATGTCTTGTACCTTTTAACCCCTGTATCATAAGACCAAAGTCACTTGGGAAGAAAAAAATTGAGGGGGTCATCCAGTCCATGCTGTTACTAATGATGAATTGCCCTTTATTGTGCACTTTATGCTGTTATACTCAGAATTTATTACCAGATATCATAGGTGAGATTTCAATCACTTTTATTTGAAATTAATTCTAGAACATAATATACATGATTGCCATTTTTTTTCTCTCTAAAATTAAGTCTAATTTTTCTTTTAGTCCTATTTTCTTGTTTCAGTTGGCCTCAATCATGCAGAGAAACTCTAAATATTTTTTCTGGTATTTGTTATCTTCACCCCCCAATACTTCTACAGGTATAAATGTTTCTTTTTCCAGTCTGTCATCATTCATGTCAAAGCTATGCTTATGTTTAATTTTTGAAGGATCTGGAAAATACTCAACTTGCATTTAGGTCAGAGAGAGTACACAAATCTGACTAATAGGACACAGTGTAGACAATTTTTATTAGGTATTCGAAGCACTGAATTTAGTACAATACTGGCTGAAATATTTATGCTTTTTTTTTTCTGAAACTTGTTGAAATCTTACACTGCTGAATCAGAAATCACTTTTGGGTAGTATGAATCCCATTTATATCCCATCTATAAATATACATGTTTCCTGTTGGGCAGTTTCCTGAAAAGTCAAGTGTGACTGAATGTCTCTTTTGTCAGATTTCCAAGTTGGTCAGTGCTTTGAAGAGAGTCTTCACAACTTTGAAATGATGAGCTTAAAAAATATGAAAAGGCTTTTGTAAATTTAGATACTTTTCAAAAACATGGATTTCATGGCCTAAGCAAAAACTAGTAAGTGCTAGAAAAAAGATTTTAACAAGTAGAATGAGACAGAAGAGAAGTATAGGAGTTTTTTAAGCAAATGTGTACTCTGCTTAGAGCGACCTTGCAGGTCAAGTTCTTTCCTTCAGATTTGCTCTTGGTACAGGGAAGCAATGTTTTTTGGGACCTCAAAATATCCACCCAGTGCTCTGACTCTCCAGGGAAAGATTTGTTTGCCATTATATCTGAGACTCCTTGTTTCCTCTTACCTTCTCCCTGCCCACAGTTCTTTGGTTTCATGGAATGCGTTCTTTCTCCTTCCAGAGACTCTAATGCCTTAGCCCCGATAACACCAGAAGAGAGTTGTTTTTTTTAAAAAAAGCAGTGAAATAATGAACTAGGCATAAAGAAGGACATCACTTGTGAGAGCATCTCTTCTCTCCATAATTTATTTTCCCATCATTTTTCTGAGTTTGAGAAATATTACTGGTGAGAGATATAAACCAGAAAGAAATATTTGTTTTACTCCGATAAAATACATAACCTCACAAACTAAGGAAGACATTAAATACCCAGCAGCATAAGTAATGACTGCACAATCAACGTTTGAAGACACATCTGCACAGCAACACACAGTTTCCTGCAGAGAGAATACATAGATGGTTCCAAACTGGACTTAGAACTGTAAGAAATATTCTCTCAACATACAAGCCTGGCTGAGGAGTGGGATATGTATTAGCTTAAGCAGATCAGTGTGCTAACGGCACATTCATACTAGCCTAGCATGGCCATACTGCTTTTTGATCTCCACTTCTACATTTGCATGATATCACTGAGACAAATCGGTTCAACAGGCAGTAGCTGAATATGTTAACAAGGCACTGCACTGTTCCACACAGGCATATTGCAAATGCACATACTCCAGTTCCTTATGCATGGATGGTTTATAGAGAATACCAAAGCCTTGAACTTACATTTGTCTTCACTGAACTTTGATTAGACACAAACACAGATGATTCAGGTTTACTTAATGGTAGCAGCAGTCTTAACCTCAAATAATTCAACTGTTTAAATGATTTTCATTTTATTCTTGCATTATATCTGCATTTTGTATTATGAGCTACAATACAGTGGTGGTGTTTTACTCATTATATGAGGAAGTACTTGGACCATTTAATATAATTTTGTGCGTTATGTGCAATTGAAATGTTATAAACTGTTAAAAGCTGAAGAAACTGACTGTCTATTATAGCACAAAACTATGGCATGTTCCAACAATTATAGGAAAGCACTTTTGTTAACACTCTCCCCAATATTATAAACAGTGACACACAACAGTGACAAATAGTGACTTCTCTTATTAATGCTTCACTACTAATCCATCAGCTTTAACTAAGTCTTGGATGACCTAAAACTCTCAAGATTTCAGCCAGTACCCTGACTTAGCTTGCATGCTTAACAATTTTATTATGTTAGCTTTCTTTCTATATATGTAATGCACAGATAAACTGATCCACTGGGGCACTCCCTTGTATTCAGTGTTCAGTAGATTAAATGAAGTCCCATTCTGAGTAAAATGGAAAAAGAAGTACCAATGGTAAACATATATACAACATGAAGAATATAGTATTGTACATCACAAGGGAGAATCAAATGCAGTTTCAGTATTTGATAATTTCATCAAAGTTAGATTATATCCAAGAATCTTATATGAAAGGCATATGTTTTTGTCAATATGAAAGTAAAATAAATTTACTTTCTAAGTGAAATGCTGCAGGGAGAAAGAGGATAAAAATGTGATTTTTTTAGGAATCCAACTTAAAGTCTGTGTCATCAACTGAACAGAAGTGAACAGTATTCACTGTATAGTTAGTTACAGGGAAATTTAATCTCAGATCTCACCATGTGTGACTGATCAACAAATCCCTAGGACAGATGACTCAGAGGACATGGTCATAGGCAATGTGCTCATGAAGCTCAAGGGCAAATATAAGCTGTAACAACAGCTGTTATTAATAAAGGTAAACTTGTCTCAACAATAAGAAACCACAGAGTGAATTTTGTTTTATATAAAGGCTTTTATCATGGGAGGGTATCAACTGGTTTTGTAAATGTCTTTCCCTGAGTTAATCAAGAGATATAAATGTCTTCCCAAACTAGCTAGACCAACATGGGGGAAGTGTGTAAGTGGCTCAGTCCAATTTAAAGTACCTGAGAAACCAAGACATTAAACTTTGAAGGGAGCAATAGGCTTGAGCTCACTTCAAATCTATATATTCCTTATCAGTGAATGGGGACATCAAGTGTCATGATGGTGAGTATATAGAGACTTTACCTTTCATTTGCTTATAGGGGAATTTTACATATCTTAAAATAAAGGCACAAGTTTAGACATCTAGAGTATTCAGTTGCCTAAACATAGGCATTTAGTGCTATCTGAGATGTTCTTCAGCTAACAATCTAAGAAAGTGCAAATGTCCCCCAATAATGCATAATAAGGAACGGAACAGAACAGAACAGAACAGAACAGAACAGAACAGAACAGAACAGAATAGAATAGAATAGAATAGAATAAATAGAATAGAATAGAATAGAATAGAATAGAATAGAATAGAATAGAATAGAATAGAATAGAATAGAATAGAATAGAATAGAATAGAATAGAACAGAATTTCAGTTGGAAGAGGCCTGCAACAATCACCTAGTCCAACTGGTTGAACAGTTCAGGGATGACCAAATGTTAAAGCAAATTATTAGGCATTGCACAAATGCTTCTTATACACTGCATACTGGGTTTGTGTGGCAGGGTTTTTGGTAGTGGGGGAGGGGGCTACAGAGGTGTCCCTATGTGAGAAGTTTCTCAAAAGCTCCCCCACCTCCAAGCTGGACCTGCCCGCTGGCCAAGGCAGAGACAATTAGTGATGGTGGCTGTGTCTCTGAGATAATGTATTTAAGAAGGGAAACCTGAGAAGGGGATGGGGACATTGAAGACAAGTTATGAGAAAGACACCTATGAGAACACTGAGATCAGTGTATGGGAGGAGAAGAAAGGGGTTGATGTGCACTGGAGCAGTGACCCCCCTGTATATCCCGTGGTGAGATGGCAGTACCATCCTCCCTGACACCCATGGAGGTCACTGGAAGATCAGAGATCTGTCTGTTGCCTGTGGAGGCCCCCAAGGACTCTGTGGGAAGAAGAAACACCCACTGTTGAAGTTCAGTGCTGGGAGGACTGCAGCACGTGGAGGTGACCCATGCTGGAAATCTCAAGAAGGGGAGGACTCATGATGGAGAAAGTTTGTGGAAGACAGTCTCCCATGAGGGGGATGCCACGTGGAGCAGGGGGAAGAATGAAGAAGTGTGTTTCCACCCTCTTTGGAGGAAGAAGTGCCAGACTGACTGCACCCCCCATTCCCTACCTCTGAGCTGCCAGGAGAGGAGGTAGAGATATCAGGAACAAAGCTGAGCCTGAAAAACAGGGAAGGGTGAGGGAGGTGTTTTAAGATATGGTAACATTTCTTATTGTCCCATTCTGTCTGTTAAGTGTTGGTTTTGATAGTGTTTGTATTAAAGTGATGTTCTTTTTTTCCTCCCCTACAAACCTGTATTTTGCCTGTGACCATACTGGGTGAGCTACTCCTCCCTGAGCCTTTTGGTTCATTTTTCTCCTTCACAGTGCTGTGGGGGAAGGGGTGAGTGAATGGTTGCATGGTGCTCAGTTGCCCTCTGAGCTCAAGCCATGACACATTGACAGGCATGGAGCATTGACCACCTCTCTAGGAAGCTTGTTGCAGTGTTTGACCACCCTCTCAGTAAACAAATGTTTCTTAATGTCCAGTCTAAACCTCTCCTGGTGCAGCTTTGAACCATTCCCAAGAATCCTAACACTGGATACCAGGAAGAAGAGCTCAGCACCTCCATCTCTACTTCCCCTCCTCAGGAAGCTGTAGAGAACAATGAGGTCACCCCTCAGCCTCCTTTTCCCCAAACTAGACAAGTCGAAAGTTATTATATGTTCCTCATAGGAGCATAGCATCTTCCAGCTCTTTCACCAGCTTTGTTGCCTTTCTCTGGACACATTTGAGTACCTCCGCACACTTCTTAAATTGTGTGACTCAGAACTGCACAAAACATTCAAGATGAGGCTGCACTAATACTGAATACAGCAGGATAATCACGTTTTTTGACAAGCTGGTTATGCTGTGTTTGATGCACTCCAGGATATGGTTTGCCCTCTTGGCTGCCAGGGCACACTGCTGGCTCATATTGTGCCTACTGTCAATCAAGACCCCCTATTGGGTAGCTCTTCATAGATGACTCAGATATTCTAGGGTTTTTAAAAGGGACGAGGCATCTAGGTAAATGAGTTACCCTCAGGTGAGATTCAGATCCAGGGTACTGATCTCTTACTTCAAATAGCTAATCATAGGTATCTATACGAAAAATGTGGCTAAGCTCTCATTATATTCAGAGGACACCTCATTGTTAAAGTCAATGCTGTCTAGAGAGCTACTCAGTTTGCCCACAAGTAGATATCTACATTTGATCATCTGAATGATGAAACAAACAGATTTAAATAAACCAGAACATATTCAGAGCATTCTTCCCTACAGATAAGGCTTTACACCACCACAAGTTTGCTCTTTTACCTTAAAGACTGCAATTCTGTAACAGTTCTATAATAGTTTATTCATATTCTGAGCCAAAATACATCTTTTACCAATCATTTTCATGCACATCCACAGTATTTGGAAGATTTAAATATGGATTGTTGCATAGGAAAATCTTGAGTCACTTGATTTGAAAAATTATGTTTGTATTAAAAAGTAACTTAATGCATAATCAAGATATTTTATTACACTCTGTAGCTTCAATTTTGCAACCTAACACTGAATCAAGCTTTGCCCACTTAGGTTGACATTCATTTTGCATTGTTTATTGTGACTAAAGCCAATTTTGTAACTCTAAGGGAACAAATTTTAATGTTTATAACACTACATGCGTAAACAGGAGCTAAAAATCTTGAATAATGGAGAAAGTCAACATATTAATTTCAATATTATAATCTAGAACTGAGTGTCAATATCTTGCAGTTAAACCTTATGCAAACATGCAAGATGGATGCAAACTTAAAAAAAAAATCCCCTGCTTTCATTTCTTTTTTTTTAAAAAAGTAAAAATTTAAACATGTAATCTACCACTATGATATTTATAATTACAAAATATATAATGGAAAGTGATAAAGCAAAGGTTACATTTCAGTTTAGCGAAGGCTGCTGCCTATCTTTATATTTAAAGATGGAAAATGGGAGATGCAGCTTCAGAAAGCTGTTGTACCTATAGTAGCAGGACTGTGAAATCAATTTCTCTCTTTTTTGAGCATAAGCATTTATACAGAAATTTCTTTACACCTTGCCTATAGTATAATTCTATGGTTTGTATGTGTGGAGCAGTCTGAGAAGGTTTTCATATACAAGATCTCAAACAATAAGACTACCTAAGAGGTACATGTAATATACTAGCTAGTATAGCTCAGAATTGGGGGCAACCCATAGTTGTTAACCTGTTTTCTTCTCTCGGACAGAATTAATTGTGCTCCATATGATTTTACAATGGTAGATTACCTTTGGGAAATTATTTCCAATTTTTCTTAGTATGTATACTTTGAAGTATCATGCAATTGTATAGGAATAAAGAAAATTGTAGTTCAAAGTAAGATCACAAGATAATACTCTATCTCAATAGATTGATTTCTTTGACATTTTGAGTCCTCTCAGTAGGACTGTATTAAGATACATTATATCTTAAACAAAAAACCTACTCTTTCAAGTACAATAGTGCCTCGGAGATTCTCCTTTCTTTTATCAAGGCCTAGTGCTTCATTTGAAGACAAAATATATTTAGAGAAAGGCAACTGAGAAAGGTAAATATTTTAATCTGTTGGTTAGATATTCTGTATGTTGTGAGCAGAAGAGGTTTAGCTATAGTCTTTAAAAAGCAAACAAAAAACTAAATCTTTTTTCTAGGTCACCAACATAAATTTAAATGTTCTGAAAATTCATAGACCTATCTCATGGCCCAGAGTTCCACCAACTAGTTACACATCCTACAAAACTACATTTCTTTTTATTAGTTTTAAATTTGATTTGTCTCAATATAGCTTATATAAGGACAGATACATAGAACAGTAACAGGTAAAAGATGGAAAATTGATTTTTATATACCTCTACTCTGTTCATCCTGGTTAAGGCAAACACTGTTCCTTTATTATAATCAGTGGACAAATTCAGTCACCTAGAATCCCTCTGAATTACTTATTGCTATGCGCTGAAGGAGACTAATCATTTTACCGACAGTAGCAGTGGCATCCCTGCTTATACACAATCTGGAGTAACTGAGACATTTATAAATACATGCGCAGATTAACTAAGGGAGAAACAGAAATTTCAGGCACTCAAGACCATGTTGCTCCTTCCACTGGGTCTGTGCCATGAGTGATGCAGTGCTCTCATAGCTGGGGATGCCTGCTATGGCTGAAGTTGCAGTGACATTTGTGCTTTGGGCAGTGCACTTCTGCTAACTCTAGCCTCTAGATATATGCCCTGCTGTATGACATGACTTTTGTCAGGCTCATCATAGCTATGGCAACCCTTTTTCTAGTAATAATTCCTTCTCTATTTTCAAGTGTAGCTTTGAGGTATTGCGTTTCAGATTTGAAAAGGAATAAATTGTGCTGTGTATTTCACAAGTTAAAAGTTAACTTGAATGTTAAAGGTTTCACACATTTTTCACAGATATTATGCATAAAAGTTAAAATTAATTTGGTCTAACTTTTGGGATGTAAAAATTGGAATGACAGTCTAGGTTAGGTGATGCCCCTCTCTCTATTGCTAATGGAAACAGTGAGCACTTCGAGGGGGTGATTCATTCCATGCATCCATGATCATAAGGGAAATTGTCCTTTGGAAGTAGTGTCAGTCAACCATCAGTAATGTTAATGAGAGCTCAAATTTTCAATGTAGATTATATGTTCTAATAATATGAGTTTAAAATATTGTGAGCTTAATCTTGGATTGCATATTAAATATGAACCCAATAAAGATTTATTACTATAGTTATTTTGGGAAGTTTAACTGCCTGTCTTGTTTCTTTATGAGTGAAGATTTTTGGTGTGTCTTAGTTCTTAAAATTCTCCTAAATCTGTTATTTAATGGTAGCCAACAGCAAACATTCAAGGAAAAAGCATAATAAATGAAAGAAGCTGAGAATCACCTTTTCTCTGTTATACTTTGATATATTCTTCGAATTTCTAGCAATCAATAGTTCAGAAATTCCTGAGTTGGGCTTGCTTTGGATCTTTATTCACTCCCAAGGAAACTATTTTAAAATAATTGATCTTCTATAGCACTATCATGATTATTATTATTATTACTAATAACAGCAGCTACCTTTATTATGATGCTATTATCCTGTGACTGCCTCTATGTCTTGGTACAATGGTTATGAAATGTAGTTATGTATCATATGAAAAAAACAGTTTTTCAGTTGCATTGAAACTTACTTGCTGGCAGCTTTAGCAGGTGACTCCTACCTTTTTGTTTGGGTAACATATAAGAGAGGTGTTGGGCGGAAGAGAGAGTCAGCAGTTGTTTGTTTACATGTGTTAAGGGCAGACAAACATTTATTTGAGAAATAAATGGGCAAGTGGACTAGATGTGATTTTGTAGTCCTATCTGAGGTCTTGTCTGAGTTCTGGTGATTAGCATCTAGAAGTTGTGGTATCTGTTGTTGGACCACACCATGAAATGAAGTCTGAAGGTTGTCATGGGAAAGTCAGCTGTAGTGGTAATGTTTGGGAGAATTACCCAGGCTGTCAAAGGAAGACTGTTACTTAAAGAATAAGAGAATATCTTCAGAATGTAGGAAAAGTGGGAAGCTGCATAACATTTTTTAAATGTTGCTTCACATGTCCAGCTATACCTTGAATTTCTCTTTTCTTCACTTCCCAGCAAAGGGGAGTCAGTACATAAAAATAGGACTATGTGGCCCGTGCATGTAAGCTGGCCACAAGGTCAAGTCTTGATAAAGACCCTGGTAGCCTTATGCAAAAGAGCGGGATTCTGGGAATTAAAACATGAACTTTCTTCAGGGGGAGATTTTGGAGAACACCATGAAATTGTATTTGTTATCATTTAGCAAAGGTGTAAAATTGGTGAAGGAAGGAATCTGGACTGGAGAGAAAGGTCAGGACATGAAAGAATTAATTATTTTCATTCTTTTACTCTCTGATAGTACAAGCACAAAATTACAATCTGCTTTCCTTTGCTTATGGCTACACCATTAGTCCAGAATACCTTGAGTTTTCTGATGACTCAATATAATATCCTTTACTTTGTCTATTTTGACAAAGAAAAATATCAAGAAATCTATTGATGACTGTGTTCCAAACTTTTCTCTTTCTACTGATCTCTTAAAACTGTCAGAAATGTTCCTGACAGGCACAGCAACCAAGTATTACTTGGAATTAACTGAGAAGAGGTAAGGCCAGTATTGTTTCTCTTTGGACAGTCAACATCACAGATCTGTAGTTTCTGGGGTTTTTTGATTTTTTTTTTTTTTTTAAATCATTTTTCCATGCCAGCATGAACATCTTAATGTTGTTCACAGGTACCATTCTTTGGATAACTGATATGGAGGAATGTCTGAGTAGGAGATGGAGTTCTGTAGGTCTGCTCTTTCTTATTCCCCTTCTCTGCAAAGACAGTTTCCTACTAACCTCTCCTTAAAAAAAAGATTTGTCTCCTCAGGCGTCTCTAGCATTTACAGTACTCACATATACCTCTTCATCAACTTGGGAAAGCTATTCAGAATATTTCAGACACTGCTGGCAACCAGGCTCATTACAAGCAAAACCACATTGCCTCTAGGAAGTTATCTACATCATGTAGATTTTTTTGCCACAACCTGACATTTTTATAGGTGAAATTGATTAAGAGTCATACACTGTTAAATGACATGAAAATGTGATTAGATGACAGCATGTGGAATATGCCAGTCAGCACACACTCAAAATGCCCTGTGTTGATTTCAGAATTCTGTGAATAAGCTGAGGTAGAATAATATGGTATGGCAGTGTGATCAGTGAAATAATTTAAAAGATTTGAACCACATTTGACTTTTTAAAGAGTGTTCATTAATTTAACTAAGATAATAAGCATAACGAATTCCCAAGAAAAGCAACTTGAAAACTGGGAAACAGGTGATTTCAATACAAATCACCTTTAGATGTTCTATTTCTGTTGTGGAACTAGAAAACTATTATTAAAATAATTATTTTCATTTTTCTTCATCCATCTGTAATCCATGCATTGCAAGCCATATGAAAAATGTATAGTTTCATTTTAAATTTTTCATGTAATGCAGTTACTGTCTGTATTTTCACCAGAACATGTATTTTATTTTGGCGGACTTGTCTTTTAATCTATTTTTATTATCAAACAAAATGTTTTACACAGAGCATTCCATCTTCTCCCATTCACTCTGCATATCCTTAACAATGTGCTTATGTTTATGCCTAATCCTATTAAAGAAGGTATATTTATTAATGCAGTCACATGAACTAAAAAAATAATAAAATTTAGTATTTTGGGAGTCCAGTATGCTCTCTCTGTTGGGAGATGATAAACCAAATCCAAACTGGCCTTCTGTTGTTGTGGGTGGATACAAAACAATTTTCTTTCTCCATATCCTTGTAGCTGGAAATAATACTTTTCTTATTCCTTTTATGTCTATCACATTGGCCATTTCTATGGAAGTATCTTATTCCTTAAATTTCAGTGCTCAAGTATAAAAGCCAGGTCTTTCATGTCCACACTTAGTAAAATTACAGAGTTATTTTTTGCTCATCCGTATGGGAAATGTACCCACATTGACGAATGTATTTGAACTATAGAGTTCTATGAACAGAGCTGCCTGATTTTATTCCGCAAGGGAACATTCAACATACAAAGTTTCCTTTAGTTGTGAAACTGATATATCCACACCTGTATTCCAGCAAAGATGGAAATGGTTATAAAACTTTAAAATTTCTCATGAGATGTAAAATTTAGAAGTGAATTATTCAGATACATGTATTTTTATAATCATAACTACTGTCAATAAAATATTTATATATTTCCAGTTCAACTTTACACTTACTAATCACGCTGAGTTTTCGTGTTAGTTGCACTTCCTTTGATCCATCCTGCATTTTCTCTGTAGCTGAACAATGATCTTGACTCTTATCAGACACCAGAACAACTAGGTAAGGAATACTCTCAACAGCATTATTAGCAACTTCCTAGGAAAGTTGTATGAAAATTCTGTTTGCTTAAAGGTTGATTGCTGCAGTACTATACACGAGTTACTGACCACCCCTACTGTGAGTATGACTTCACTTGCCATATGTTAGTGCAAGATTTGCTGCCACTAATTCTACTTCATTGCAGATAATTAGAAGTTTCTCAAATCCTTTAACCACTTCACACCCACCTGTAAACATGCTGATCTATGAAATGACACATTCTGTTTTTCAAGATTTGAAATTTAGTCCTTGATTCTGCAAAGGCATGAGAGGGAATGCTACCACAAACTGTTTTGAGTCTTCATTCTGAAGTCCACACACATTTCCATTTGCCTGCTTGTTCTAACTGGACATGAAATTTAAAATATGAAGACCATCACAGCTGATAAAGTCACAAAAAATTTAATTTTCACTGTATAGCTTTCAAAGTTCCACTCTGTGTATGGTAGTAAAATTACAAATTTATAAAACAAAGATTTAAACTTTGCAGTTCACATGAGTTTTATAAAAATTTGTCTCAAAAAAACCCAGCAGAATGAAACTATAAGTAACAGTATCTGCTTCCTAATTTACGTTAAACTAACATCTACCGCACAAGGATGACAATACCCTGTTTACTGTAGTGAAAGTAAAGAATTTTTCCAAGAACAATAAAATTTTGCTGAATCTGCATTAAAATCTTATCCTTTATGCAACCTGTAATGTCTTGTGGAATATTTTTTGAAATAATTGGCAGAAGAAAATGGTTGGGGTTTTTTTGTTGGGTGTCCTGTGTGTCCCGTGTCCCCCCCCATCATCCCACACCCCCCCCAGCTTAACTGTAATAACAAAGCAATGATAGAACTATATAAGTCTATAATAATATCAGAAGAGAAAAATACATTATCATAGATAAGAGCCAGGCAAAGATCTAAGGTCTACAAACTTTTCTGAAACTTTAATATAATAATATTTTTAACATGTTAACCATGAATCAGAAAGATGCTGACTAAAATGTCATACCAGTCTAATATTTTTGTCTTCTTTTTATGCTTCTTGAATACATTCGAAAATATGTAAACTAATATGTATTTACAATCAGCATTATTCTGAGGATGTGGAATATATGTCTGCAGCCTGTGGAGTGCATTCATTCCACAGTTTAAATTGATAGGGATGTTTTCTTTCTAAATCTATTTAAAAGTCTCTTCAAAATTGATTTTCTCAGTTCATTTCTCAATAATCGTAACTTGATTCATAATCCACAGATGCTACTGAAAATATAAGCTTTTTAAATCCTTAACAATCTTTTAGAAATTGAGGTATTGTGAACATTATCATGTTTGCCAGACGTTATTAAAGTACCCTGCGGTTATTTCTACCTAATACAGGCTAATAACGATCATGAAACAAAACACTTTCTCACAGACAAGACAATGTTCTGAGTAGTGATGCTTCATTTGGCAGCAGCAAGAACTTACAAGACAGCCTGAACTTGGAGGAGAAAGGGATGTATTTCCAATTGCCACTGAGATCTGTGGAAGCTCTGATATGAAGCAGCAGCCTGGGATTCTCTGTAACTTCCAGTGGAGAACTGTAGCACCCAAATACAAAGATTTTGTGGTCTTACTCTCTTTGAAGGTTTGTATGATTGCTATAGGCTTGTATGTGCTTCTGGTCCTTTTTTGATACCTTGCATGAAGATGATGTGGCTTTCTCCTACAGAAATACATTTTCACTTTAACTTCTTTGATAGTGAAGAGGTTTTCTTCCCCTTCCCCTATAACATGCATTAAAAAAAAAAAAAACAAACAACCCATAAAGAAAAAAAAACACAAACAAAAAAACCCACACCACCAAAAAAAACCCCATAAAATCCCAATCAATTGTTAAGCAAATTCCTTACCATATTCACATGCAGTCTCATTAAGAGTAGAAAGCATTATTACCTTCGGACTTGGTGAACATTTTTTCCACCTAAATACGTCTCCTTCATAAGACTCTTTGAGGGCAATGAAACCACTGGTTTGCTCCAGAACATCAAAATTCATTTATCTGTTTTCCCATCATTTGCTAAAAAAAAAAATTCTTAGGTTATTTTTTTTTTTTCTTTCTCCTCAAAATGAGTTAAAGAATGAGAAAAAAGATTTAAATTGTCTGTTATATTAGGACTGGATCTGGAGGACTTTTATATGAAGGTGTCAATTTTAAAGTGCAAATCTAGGCTCTGAATAGTAATTCAGTCTCTGTTCCAATTTATTCTTTTAAAACCTGTCTGCATGTAGTTCTAAGACCGGAAGTTACTTGGGCACAACTGTGAAAAAAAAAAAAAAAGAAAAAAAAAAAAAAAAAAAAAAGCTAAACGCTCAAAAGAAGTAGTGTAAAAATGATATGAATGTTATGAATTTCATTTATTATTTCTGTTGTGGAGGAAGATACTTCCAGAGTAATACCTTGATTCTTGAGAATAGTGAATATTATGTAACTGAAAACTTTCATGTAACAAACACATTTCATGGTGCAAGGAGAAGACAAGTAGCATAAGAGGCCTTTTCTTTAGAAGACTATATTACAGAATCACAGAATCGTCTAGGTTGGAAAAGACCTTGAAGATCATCCATTCCAACCATTAACCTAACACTGACAGTTCCCAACTACACCAGATCCCTCAGCACTATGTCGACCTGACTCTTAAACACCTCCAGGGATGGGGACTCCACCACCTCCCTGGGCAGCCCATTCCAAGGCCTACCAACCCCTTATGGAAAGAAATGCTTCCTAATACCGAGTCTAAACCTTCCCTGGTGCAATTTGAGGCCATTACCTCTTGTCTGTCGCTTATTACTTGGTTAAAGAGGCTCATCCCCAGCTCTCTGCAACCTCCTTTCAGGGAGCTGTAGAGGGCGATGAGGTCTCCCCTCAGCCTCCTCTTCTCCAGACTAAACACCCCCAGTTCCCTCAGCCGCTCCCCGTATAACCTGTGCTCCAGACCCTGCACCAGCTTCGTTGCCCTTCTCTGGACACGCTTGAGTCATTCAATGTCCACTTTGTAGTGAGGGGCCCAAAACTGAACACAGGAATCGAGGGGCGGCCTCACCAGTGCCGAGGACAGGTCATTTTACCTACAGTGAGGAATTTAGTATCCCACATTAATTATTTTTTCTCCACTTATAAAAGTTATAACACATCTTGCCAGGCTGTGTGATATGGATCTTCTTAGAAAAAGACTCAGATATTGAAGTGGCAAGGGGAATCGAGTCTCCAGAACAGCATGGTTAGTCACTCTTTGGTGGTGATGGGATATCTGTATTTGAACAGAGACATGTTATAAGGGTATTTGGAGTAGCACCTTCACTTGGATTAGGAGAGACTCCTCAAATCACTGTTTTGCATACTTCTTACAATATAGCTGACCCTAGTACATGAATAATTCTTTGCTTTTTGTATATTTTAAGAATATACAAAATGTCTCTTAAATAAATTAACTGCATACAAAAGACCAATCCACATGACCATGTCTGCAGAAATAGTTTTTATTGAATACTTATAGTCTACACAAAATTTAATTACTTCTATAGCAGGAATCACCTCTGGGAGTCTTTGGGACACACCACCTAGGGTGTTAATCAACATTTCTAAGCATACAAATTGGACTAGACACAGCTGGAATCACCGTGGGCTATTTCTAGACGTGTCCAAATTTCTTACCAGGAATACTCCTCTAGTAATCAGTCAATAACTTAATTCTAAAAGTTCACTTAATGACCTAGTTTCAAATCAGTCCATTGTCTCAAGCCAATCCATCATCTCATCTGTACAGATGACTACCAAGGGAGTTCCTGGACCACCCTAGAATTAATGACTCAGGTGCAATCGCTGTGCAGACAGGCACAGCCTCAGTATACTATAGAACAGCCCTAACTGTACCACAAAATGTATTTGATTTCATATCCATAATTCAAATCCCATAGCTCTTGCAACTCTGTAGACCATTCTTTAACAAATAATTCTCTTTACAGTACCATGATGTGTATACTGAATAGTATGCTGCCTTTCATTAACAGTGGTTCTGGGGTTTGGTCCTGGTTTCTGTCAGTATTGCTGTTCCTTCTTTTCACATACCTTCATTTCACTATGCTTCAAGCTCATCAGCACTTGGGAAGGTACAGCTACAAATCTGGGAGTGGTGGAGGGATGCAGAATTATCTGCAGGGCTCAGCCTGTGGATAAGGACTCTGCACCCCTCACGTCTTACCTAGACAGAAGTTCCCATTCCTAACGCTGATGAGTGACGAGAGCAGAGAGGAGGAACAAGAGGAAACTTACACCTGAGATTAGTGAACAACACCTGGATGGGAAGCCACCTGTACCAGTTTTAAGTGAAGCAAAAGGTGGCAAAGACAGGAAAAAAAAACAAACAAGAGTCAAAAGTGACAAAGAGAACAGGGAGATATTCCCATAAAATAGGAGATTTCAGAAGATATTTTTTTATTATTACTCCTAAAAGAAATCTTTGATTCAGAATTAATTCGTGAAGGGCTATTTAGATGAAAATTATTTCTAATCAACCTTTGGGAAAAGTCAGTACATTTCTGAAGGACCACATAAGAGATAAGGGTCTTTGAATACATTATTTTTTAATTGTTTTATACTTCAGAATATAATGCAAGGTTGAAACATTGATTAATTATGGATGTGGGCAAAATTTCATTATCCACAGCTGGGACTCTTTTGTGCTCTAATAACAATATTTTTTCAAAAGTGACATTATCTTATAAACCTCTATAATCTGACCTTATTAAATGCTGTGTACTATGTGTTGCTCAATGAAGGACTGGGCCCATAACACATTCTGTAAGGTGATTATATATGTGAGTTTTATCTTAAAGCAAATTTCTTAGCTTTCTCTGAGTGTTCGTGCATATGCACATAAATTTACTGATGCAAAGTTAATGCATACTGTTATTTAGGAAACAAAATATAAGAAAGGTATATATTTCTCTTTATTTCAAAAATTACCTTATCATATTAGAAAAAAAAATTGTAAAATATGCTGACCTAGACAAATATATTTTTATTTTAAAATTTCATTTTATTTACAAGTTATTTACAGCACTTTTAAAAACAAATTGTGACTTTAATGAATGATCCAAGCACTGGGCTGGGAAGAACAATCTCTTTCTGAGCCTGGAGAGTAAAAGGTCTTCTTTGACACTTATTCCTTAACACTTTTGTTAATTTAAAAAAAATAAATTGCAATATAGATTTTTCAGACAGAAAGTTATACTTTGTGAAATTATCATGGAATTTATCTTGTTCTTTTGACAGTAGGGCAATGTTCTGTAGAATGCTATGTACAGGCAGTAGATCTGTGACAAATGCAAACCTCAATGAATTTTATTATTTCTTTCTGTCTTGGGATAATTTGACTGAAAAATACCTCTGAAATGCTGTGAGCAGTATGAGATAATCATTTTGGCCCCTATCACCCTTATTTCAAAGAGAAAAACTCCTCCCTTACTCCAAAATAGATCATTCTTCAAGCTTGTATAGCCCTAAAAATTTTTATACTATATTTATTCTGCAAGGACAGGAACAAGAGAGTTAATGGGAGAAAAAAAAATCTTTAAAATATCTAGATTCAGCTTTTACATTACTAACAAAGAAGTTTAGTGAAGAACCCGTCAGTGCCTATGTGTATTTTGCTGGCCAAAAATCTCTGGGCAGTGGTAGAATATGTTGGTGGGTTTTTTGTTTTTTTTTTTCTTCTCCCATATAGGTCTTCCAATCACCTCTCTGTGTCTTCTTGTCATAGGGTAGATTCCAAAAGGTTTGACTGGAGATAGTAAGTGGCATTGTTTGCTATGTGATGGTCGGAGTCTGAAACGTATCTATACCAGATTGGCTTGGCTGTCAGCCGGGGCCAGCCCACCACACATAATCTGTGTAGGGAAATTTTATGTATTTGGTCCTTTAGAGGGCACAGTGCTTGGTTAGCTTGAAAGCATAACTGGAAGTTGCAAAATGTTCTTTCTGTCTCTAGAATTTCAGAGAAGGATCCAGTTGGTTCCAACTCACTGAGCTCAGTCTAATATGTCAGTCCTAGAGATGTATTGTTTACGGTTGATTACTGTTGTATTTGCCCCTCCGTATAGGTCTATTTATATAAAGAAAACACGAGGGAGAGTTCTCCAGTCACAATTTAACTGTAATGCAGATTTACCCCTCTGTCCTGGTGGAATCAGATTATTTAAGTGTAACTCCAGAGAAACTACAGAAATAATATTCCTGATGAATAGGCATGGGGTATAAGTATAATGCTAAATAGATTCAGGGCTGTAATACCATATTGTGACTGACTGTGGGATCAACACACAACCCAAGAAGCCAGAAAGTGGGGAGTCATTTCAGTGACGAAATAGCATACTTGGACTTACTTTCTATAGTGTAGTTCAGTATACATCCTTTCAACTATTTTCCAATTTATTTTCCAGTTTCTGGTGCCTGCACTTTTGAGACCTTCCCAGAATTGCTGGAAGGCATTAAAACACTTTGTTACTAGTAAACTTCCTTCCCTCACTCATTTTCCCAGATTTTTTTCTCTCATTATTCTGTGTTACTATTCCCTTTCAAAAGATTAAATAAATCCTCTTCTTATTGTTCCAATAGTAAAGGATTGATGTATTTTTCTTCATAACACTAAGTCTCTGTATGTCCAGATAGAATGCTTCTGATTCATGGGATCTTGTGTAAAACATTCCCTTCTCTCTGTTATCTGAGTCAGTATTGAAATAGTACAAACACTATGAAAAATAAAGGGTAAGAAATAAGTCTGTAGGCTCCATCAGTACAGGAGTGGAGTAGATATGAGGAAGCATTCTTCACTCCATTAAAAAAAAAAAAAAAATATCATGCTTTCTGATTGTACTTAGATGTTTTGGGATGCACACATACAAGGTTTTAGGAAGGTAAATTGGGACATCAACTCCATGCATTTGTTTATACTGGCTTGTGTTTTAATAAGGGAAGTGTCTGGCTTAAAATGATTAGATGGTGAACTTAAGTGCATATGTTCTTAGCTTCACGATTTTTATTTATCTGTTTTTTGTTCACATTTTCTAACATTTATATTTTTCATGTTTCATTACGAGAAGTATGGAGTTTGAAGGAACCACTTTTCCCTTTCCTAGTTTGTTGCATAAAAAAGATGAATCATATCTGCCTGAAGTGGGTGCTTCTTTGAGATAAAGGTCACAATTTGCTCTATAGAAAAGAAACTCTCTTTTTCCCTGAAATTTGGTTTCTTAAACTTGGTGACCATGAAAGACTGATTTGTATTGCTATGGTAGAGCAGTTTAATGCTGTGCTTGGATTTGAACAAAAAAGAAGCGTGCTTGCAGTATGCAGCAGAACTAATTAAAAAAAAAAAAAAAGCTGCAAACCTTGAAGTTAGGATAGAAATAGTTAGTTCTTTAAAAAGGCCATGGTTTTAGCAAAAGAAATTCATCTGCAGCTCAGTGGAATACAATGCAGTGTAGCCTATTTTAAGTGACATCAAGCTAAGCTGTCTGTCAGGCTAAATGAAGAGAAAATGTTTTGTTAAATAAGACTAGTTTCTAAATTACTAATCTTCATGCTGCAGCCATTCACTTATAATTTCAGTGGCACTGGAAATGGGCTTTTCGTTTTACAGAACAGAAAATAGGAACAAGAATTTTCTAAGTAAAAGAGGGATGTTATGTACATAAAGAATAAGTTGAAACATTTTGCAGTGCTTCGTCCTAAAGACAATCTCTGTTTCTGTCTTTAGAGGAGATACATCAGAACCCAGACATGGGAGTGTGTAACTGTAAAAAACACTATGAATTAGATCATTTAAAAACAACATAAGGAAGTACTGAACATCTGTAATAATATTTACCTCATGTTGGACTTCTCAAGAAAAAAAGCTAAATGAAGCCAATGTGAAACTCGAACTCAATCTAGGAAAGTGCAGATCACTTCCTGGGAGGGACTGAAAACTGATCAGAATTTGAGCCCAATTAAAATATATTGTGTTATGTACTGAGTATGACCATAAAGACAGCCTAATATAATATCACAAACAGAAGTATAAAGATTAAAATGGTCTAATGTTTTGGCTAGCAGTTGACATGATGAAACTGTCCATGGATGAGTAAAATGCTTGAAGTATCCAGTTTTGCAAAGGCACTAGTATTTCAGATGTGACATTTTTTTCCTGTTCAATTTGGGACCAATTTGAATACAACCTACTTAAAAATCTGACTCAAACTTTGTGTTAGTTGAATAAAGAATTGGGAAAAGGGTAGAGAAAATATAAATAAATAAATAAATAAATAAATAAATAGTAAGTTTAAAAAAATATTAAGATAGACCAGAGAAGGCAGAATGAAAATCTATAGGGAGAATAAAAATAGAAATAAAGATACATAGCATGTGTTCTAATGAACAAATGAATACTACATAAAAAATCCTGAGTACACAAATGTATTATCCTTTATGTATTAAAAGTAATATTTTTCTTTAATGTAATTTTATTTTTTTTTTTATGCATGAGAAGCAGATGATACATGATAATTAGTCATGTCGATGAGTAACATAGAGATCCTCAGGATTCTAAGAACTGATTCTTTGTGTATTAACCCTTAATAAATTATTCATAGGTGGAATTTCCTTTTCAGAAATGGCTGCTAGAGGAAACTTCTGTGAGACCTGATCAAAGAGCAAAGATGGTGTAACCTAACTCACAGTAACTAGTACCTTGTTCTCACAAGTACGGATTTGTTGTAAATAACTGTGATAGAAGCAGCATTAACCAAAACTGACATAAACCTATAAGTTTATAATTTATATTTTCAGTTTGATTCAACAATGAAGTTCCCCCTGCTCCCTTTGCCATCCCCTCCCACCCCCATATATAACATAGGCAATCAAAGCTCATTGGCTGGGAAATAAAAATGGGAAGAGTGGGATATTATAGTGATTTATGACATTTCTACGATTTCTAGTTTTATCTAGAAAGAAATATGAACACTGTCTTTTTGCTGTTACATTTCCACTTATGCCCTGAACTAGGGTGTGCAGAGTCATAGAAATTCATTAACTGAAGATGTTGAACCTCAAAAAGCTGTTCAGTTCACTGAAACTTCCAAGTGAAAGTTTAGGTCACTTCTTATTTTCTCAGAACTTAATCATCCATCCGTAGGTCTGATACAATCATTCAGCTCTTCCTAGTGTAGCTAGAAAATATTAGAAGATTTAACAGCTTCATTCCCACCTCGTGCAAACCAAAAGTAAGAAATCTAGAGCAAATTATTATTTTTTTTCAAACAAATGGATGATTCTTAGAACAATACAAAAGCATAAACTGGATTATACTGGGATAAACCAGACATCTATTTAACCCAGTATTATCTTCCTGTCCTTGACTAGATGCTTATGGAAGTTTTCCACCAGTGTACTACAAGGTTTTTGCAAGCTTCTACTTAAGACCTTCCATAAAGATGACTTTACTTTCACATCACAGTGTTTAATAGACCTTGCTAGACATTTCTCCTATGAAATTGTCTAATCTACTTTTGATTCCATTTGTACTTTTGGCATCTAAAATATCCTGTGGCAACGAGTGCCAGAATTTAATTATACATTCTGTGAAATACTACTTCCCTGGATTTGTTTTAAACCAGCTGCCTTATAATCTCATCTGCTTCCCCTATTTTCTGTGTTATGAGAAATAGCAAATAATAGTTTCTTATTCATCTGTTCTATGCCATTCATTATTTTATATACTTTTATCATACCCCACCACCTGTTCTCTACAGCTGATGAGTCTTGTTCTATTTAATTTCTCTTTCTACAGAAGCCATTTTATATCTCCGAACATCCTTCTTCATATCAATTATATGCTTCTTAAAACAGCAAGTGACCAGAACTGTATGAAATATTTGAGACATAGGGATAGCACAAAGGTACTAGTGACACAGCAATGTTATCTGTTCTTTTCTCTATTCTTAATGACCTCTGATGTCCAGTTTGTCTTTCTGATATTAGGTGAACACTTAGCTGACTTTTCCTAAATTCAGATCCAGATCTCTCACTTGACTGACTAAAAGTAAAATTTAAGTCCATCAAAATGAATGTACAATTAGAATTGTAGTTTCCCAGTTTTCAACACTGATTCTTTCTAACGTTATTTTTGACTGAGATTCTCAAGTCATTCAGTCTGTTTTATTTCTGACTAGTCTTAATTTAGTATCATCAGCCATCAACCATCTTTGTCATGCTACTACTCATACTTCTGTTCTTGTTTTTTTCATAGATACCCTGAACTGCACAAATACTGGTACAGCTTTCATAATGCCATCCCATGCTACCTTTAAAACCAACCATTTATACCTCTTTTCATATTGGGTAGTTACTAATACAAAAGAACATTTTTTTTTCCAATGACAGTGTAAAAAAAAAAAAGCCCTAACAAGCCTGTGAAATATTCCTTCCTTCGGCAAAAGTAATCTTAATGCTTCTAGATTACATTTCATTCAGTACATCTATTAATTCCTTAATTCTGATAAGTTTGTTTTGGGAAAAGTCATGTTAATGTAGAAATACTGACCTTAGTTTTCATTATCTAAGGGACAGCAGCTGTTATCTGTACTATTTCTACCTTGGGAGAACCAAAAGATTTGAGAAAGAAACAGACAAAAATAACCTTCCATGTCTGACGAAAGCAAGACAATGTTCATTACAGGCTATCATCTCATAGCAGCCACCCAGTGAAGTTTAAACTCTGCTGCACCCTGGAGCTAGAAAACTGTGCACTTAGTCACAATCTGAACATGATCTTTCCTAACCAAATGAGTACTTTTTCTTGAGCTTAGTTATTTTGTCTAGGGTTTAAAAGATATTTTCTGGGATCTTTCTGGCATTAATGATTTCTGGAATCACAGTCAAAAAGAAGCAAGGGAGTAGAAGTGAATATTCACTCAGGAATGAATATTTGTCTGTTGGTTATTGACCTTCTGAAGAGTTAGTTAAAAGAGACAGGGCAGCTGTGGCTGAAATGGAAAGAATGAATGATATGTTTTTTGGAAACATAGCATCTGGAGTTTTCTTCTTTCCTTGCAAACAGAAGAAGGTAGGTAGGAGTTGCTTTCCCATAAGGGAAACACAGGAGAATGTGTACAGGGTTCTTAGGTTTTCAGTTTTACCTCTGAGACATATGGAATTCATCCTTCAACCTGTTTCTAATATTGAACTAATAGTATTGAACTAAGTTCAAAATAACCAGAAACATAGGTATCCTGAATAATTTGTAGGTAGAGTCAAAAAGAAAAAGAAAAGGAAGGGGGGCAGGAACTAAGAAGTTCCATCCATCACTTACTTAGGTAAGTGTTTTTAGATTTCCAGGTGGAAAAATCTGCAAGACAGCAAAAAATCAAGGGGAAAAAAAGGTGGGGAAGGTGGACTGTACAATACAGAAGATTAAGAATTAGCATAATGATCAATTAGATTTTATCTTATGGTAAAAAAGTACTGTTAATACCAAGAAGAAAATAGTAAATGCCATATATATATATTAAGTGACTTTCATCTTGGAAACACTATCACCAGTGTTTTTTATCTTCTAATAGAAGTCAATTTTCACATCACATCCCTTTTGTTTATTCCTTGGAAATAAAATTTTTGTAAGTTTGACCCCTGAGATGAGGTTCAGATTTTTTTCTCAGAAATTAAATATAAACCTTTGTACTTTTCAGAAATGAATGCTTGCTACTCGTCAGCTGGAACAATAGTTTCTTGCCACCAAATAATGCCATTTATTTAAATCAACATTACTTTATGCTGTTTCAATTTTTTCACCTAATATTCAGAAATATTAATTTTCACCTTTTTTTAGCATCTTCAAAGCTTTGACTTTTGCATATCCTATTGCTTGTTAATGCTGTAGTACATTGACACTCTGCATTTATTGTTTTGGTTAAAAACTGCCATCTAGAAGAATTTTGGTTTCACATTAGTCTGAGCCAAACTTGCTCAGGCTCAGTTATAACCTCTTAATGGTGAGGTTTATAGCATAAAAGTTCACAACCCTTTAACTATAATAGACTTGTAATGCAGTAGCCTAATAATTGAGCAATATCAAAAATTTCAACATAAACCTGCCAAAGGAAGCAAGTTGAAAATTTAGCAATTATATCTCCCTAGGTTGTATTTGAGATGTAAAATTATTTTTTTTTCTCTGACAGGTAAGTAACAAGTTTCTCTTAATTAGACTAGATTATGGGGAATGAAAGTGCTATTGAAAACAGCAATAGGGTTGAATACTGTCTTTTATCAAGAACAGTATCTTGTAAATGTCTTAAGCTGTCTAGTTACCATGATAAATAGGTTTGGGTACATGCACACTTTAATTACTAACAGTGAAATCTGCTGAAATTGAAGTATTGCACTTGGTAAGAGCTATTAATGTTGAAATGACCCATTTAATAGTGACCTGTGGTATCAAAGTATGGATTTAAATTGGTAATTAATAAAAGTCCATTTCTGAAAATGCTAACACAAGAGCTCAATAAAAATGCTAACTAGGTCTCAAATACCACAGTTTATTGACATTTTAATACATATTACTTATGCTAAATACTTTTGTACGCTCAGAAATAAGGATGAGAGGAGAACAATGGACATATCTCCCAGCTAGCAGTTAGGAGATCACTGGTACACTTAGTGGACTAGTTCATATTTGTAGGTTTTAATCCTGCTTATAATGGAGGAACATGGCATGTTCTTCTTTTGAAGCTGCATTTACAAAATGAAACATTTTTATCTCAGACTGCAGAGAACAAGAATTCTGATTTAAAGAAAAAGAAGAGAATTAAGTACTTCTCGTCAGACTATATTTTTAATGTCCAGGAGATGAGTAAAGTTAGCTCTCTGTGATTTCATAGTGAAAGTGTTACTGGTGGTATAAAGACAAAAGCTGACATATTATTTGTGTGGTTTCTTTCACCTATATATCTAATAACTGACATTTCAGGGGCTCAAAACTCCTCATAAAATCCTGATTACATATGTCAGACAGGGCAGTATTTTGTCCACTGTTCTGTAAGACAGAATAGATATTTCTTGAGAAAAATACCAATTTCTATTTTAAATCATAGGCCCTTTTTCTCAAGCAAACGAAGGATTATTTAGCCCAGTTTAATACAGTGCATATTTAAATCTATAGTATTAGTGTGCCTTGCTGAATGATGCCCTAAATTTATAGCTGGTTTTATTTGTAGATAAAGGGCTTTAATGGGATGTTAGCATGAATCCTGAAACTGGAACATAGCTGCTGAGGTGCATTATATATATTTGGAAGGCAGCAAAATAATATCTTTTTTCCCTCATGCCTAAGTGTAACCTTTTTCCTATGTTAAACATCAGGCTTATGTTGATGTTTATATATGTATCTCTCTTTTTGTCTCTCTCCTATACATGTATATATGGAGACAGATATATTAAAAATATGTCTTGTTACGAAGACATGCATTCAATCTCTCTCTAGCTATAAAATACTTCTACACTCTTAATACCTACCACTGAGAATAACAAAACTTCTGAAGAGTTTTTACATACTGCTCATGTAGAATACAATTGTGTGTATGCTGAGTCACCACTGAAAAAAATGGTCTTGTGATGTGAGACTAGCACAGGACTGAGCAGTCTGGAAAAAACAGAAAATTGGAAAAAGTATTTATTTTCAGTGGGTGGTAAGATATTTCTGGCTTTGGGAGATAGAAGAGGCTGTGCAAGCATTGGACATTTGTTAATTTACTCATTGTATTTTTTGGACTGCTGGACATTACACTTTTTGAGTCATACCTACTACGGAGAGAGGTAGTTCCAAGCACTATGGAAATCAGTAAATTTGTACCACCTGGATGTGGAACAAAGACTACAAGTCAAGCATTGGTTTTGACTGCAAGTCAAGCAAGTCAAGTGTTGGTTCTTGGCTATTAGTGTGTTTAGAAATATACACCTTGATATTAATTTTAGGCACTTGCCTATCCTCTTTTGGATAGGAATGGCCATTGAATTATGAATTTGACAAAAAAAGCTTGAAGCAAGAGCTTTGTTATTCTTTAATGTGAGTGACAAAACTGAAATTTCTCAATTATTGAATAAAATATACCAAAGTTGTGCCTTACCACTCTGGACATCTCAAATTTAACTAAGTCATATAGATCATATACATTGCCTTTCAGCATGAACACACTGAACAGATGCATTTATTGAATGTGAAGATTACAAGAACTGTGGCCTTTTCCCCAGATTAGAGCCAAGAGCCCAGACTATTGATCTCCACATTATGCTGTTACCTATTTTACATGATATGTTGAGGAAATTATGTTCCAGATTTCAAATACAAGTTATGTGAAGAATCTACGGCAATATATTTAGTGGCATTTGATTTTGTATTTTTTCACTTAAATTTTCCTGAGCATACTCAGAAAACATCATTAATAAGTTTTATACTTCAAGATACTCTGATTGGTCAAATACAATGTGACATGTAGTTTAACATAGGTATTTAACTTTCTGGTCATTTGCTTGTGTCACACATTAGTAGATCTGAAGGTTGAAAACATGATTTTGGCACACAGAATGAATTAAATCAGCCCCAAAATGATATAGCCATTTTGAATAATCTTCCTCAGCCTTCACTAGATAAGTGTCCTGGTTCAGCTAGGATAGGCTTAAGTTTCCCCAGCAGAGAGGGGGGAGGGATCTCCAGCCGGGTTATTCATACCATGCTGGCGTCAGGTCCGGGCTCGGGAGCACGGGAACTTTTTCCTTTGTGGCTTTGGTGAAGGGAACACGCGTGAGAGCTGTCTGCAACCATTGTGGTATTTCTCTGTATATCTTTCGTCTTGTTTACTGTTTTTGCTGTTTATTGTTGTTATCATTGCTACTGTTGTTCAGATTGCTTATTACACCGTTGTATTAAATTTCTTCCTATTTTAACCCAAGTTTTTTTCCCTACTTGTGTCCAAGGGTGGGGAAGGGCCATGGCAACGTCGTCTCCAGTGCCAGCAGGGCTTAAACCACCACAATAAGGTACCTGTTTTAGAGAATATATCTCCCTTGCATGTCACTTACAAAACAGTCTCAGAGAAATTTTATGTAATTTAGTTTATTGTCAATTACCACAAGCTTTTAATCACTAATTTGGACAATAATAAAGGATAAAACATTAACTGTTGCACAATTAAGTAAACACCTTTTTCCGCCCTTACCCAAGCTCAGCATAAAACAGAAACTCCTCCTTCTCTCTTCCTAGTCTCAACCTCCCTTGTTTTTGCCATGGGTTACATTCAGTATGTCACAAATCCTTTGGTGAGGTGACAGATGGTGGTGGTGAAGGAGTTTGGGGAGAACTGTCGAGAACTGTCAGTGTTAGGTTAAGGGTTGGACTAGGTGATCTTCAAGGTCTTTTCCAACCTAGATCATTCTGTGATTCTGTGGGTTCTGCTACTCTTTCTTGCTTTTAAACTGGTTTCTTCTCTGCCCCAGAATGGATTGGCTACATGCCATACTCCCTCAGTGGTGTCCCTGATCTGGCTTGCATCAAGGATAGTATTATTTTAATACTTCTATTATTTTCTACATTGTTACTTCAAAATCTTTTTATTTTTGTCTATATGTGGAATGGGTTGGTGAGGATGTGAGTTTGATGACTAAATGATGACAGGTCTAAATATTACTATAAATTTAACCAATTACACTGGTTATATTTTAGAATTTAGTTAACAAATAACAATGTAATTCTTGTGTAAAGCTAATTTTTAGATTTCAAAAGGATTTTTTTTTTTTTTACTTAGTTTTGATTGGTTTTAACTGTCAAGAGACAAATTTTGCTCTCTTTGGCTGTCTAACCTATCTGTTGGAGTATTTCAGATCTCTCAGTTCGCCTGTAATGTTCGGCTTCCTTTCTGGCAAAATCTTGACATTGCAGGGAAGAGAAACCAGAGGAAAAAACATAGTTGATGTGTAGTCATGTCAGAACAGTTAGGAAACACAGAATTTGGAAAGTGCTACCAGTGTTTGATTCAGACATAACCTTGAGCTTTAATCAGCTAGAAATCCTCTAGAATCCATTAAAAATGGCAACAGAATATTGAATACTGATTTTTCATGGTTTGGATAGAATATTTTTTACCTTTTTAAACTTTTTTCTTTTATAATTTCACATGAAGTGTTTAAATCTATGTTTTCTAATTTCTTTGAGCTCAAGTATTAGATCACTCAAAATACTTTTCTTCAAAAGGTAAGTTTCATCTTTCATAAAATAACTTCAGAATGTGACAACAACCATTCTGGAAATGCACATAGAACACCACAACTCAAATCTGTGCTTCACGCTGTATCAAAATTTCTTCTGATTGGTCCTTAGGGTGAGCATCTCAATCCTAAATCTCTCTCTTCAGAATGGCTGTTAGACTTTCTTTAGTAAATGGAGCCTGTTTCTCAGAACCCGCAAGTTTTCTTTCTCACCTTTTTAGAAAGGTGAGAATGTGCTTGCTTGTCTACTCTGGTGAAAAGTCAGAATCTCCATTCTGCATTGCATTAATATTTATATTGTCAATCATGGTATAGTTATGTGGTGGATTGTCCTAGCCTATCTGCTAGACACCCACCAAGTGACTTTCTTACTTTTCCTTCTGAACAGTCTGGGGGTGAAAATAAGATGAAAAAGCTCGTGGGTCGACATAAAGACAGGGAAATAACAATTACTGTCACAGGCAAACCAGACTTGGAGATTTTTTTTCCAATTAAAATAGATTTGGATGGTGAGAAACAAATACAAAATAATAAAAAAAAAAAACAAAAAAACACCACCTTCCCACCACCACCCTCTTTCTTCATGGTTCAACTTTATTTCTTCATTCCTGACTTTATCTAGCATGAAAAACCTGCTTGTCCTGGTTTCAGTGAGTGGCACGGGTTTTTTTGGTAGCAGGGGAGGGGGCTACAGTAGTGACCCCCTGTAAGAAGCTTCTTGAAGCTCCCCTAGCTCCAAGTCAGACCCGCCTTTGCACCAAGGCTGGGCCAATTAGCTGCGCCTCTGCAACAACGTATTTAAGAAGGGGAACCTGGGAGGATTTGTGGGAGCTGTGAGGAGAAGTTGTGAGGAGAACATCTGTGTGAACACCAAGGTCAGTGGAAGAAAAAAGGAGAAAGTGTGGGGGGTTGCACCAGTGTCTCCCTGTATCCTGTGATGAGGCAGCAGGGACACTCCTTGCCACACATGGAGGTCTACAGTGGAGCAGATGCCCACCTGCAGCCTGTGGAGAGCCCCGCACTGGAGAAGGTGGCTGCACCTGAGGAAGGCTATGACTATGGGAAGAAGCCCCCACTGTGGTAGTTCAGTGCTGGAAGGATTACAACATGCGGGGGTGACCCACATGCCCGTGGGAGTGACTCGTGTCGGAGTTGGTTTGTGGAGGACTGTCTCTTGTGAGAGGGACACTGCGCTGGAACAGTGGGGGGAATGCCAGAATTTCCCCCTAACCTGAGGCTGAAGAAGCAGCAGGACTGACTGTACCCCCATTCCCTGCCCTCTGTGCTGCTGGAGGGGAGCAGGTAGAGATATCTGGAGCAAAGCTGAGCCTAGGAAGGAGGGAGGGATGAAGGAATGTGTTTTCAAGATGTGGTAACGCTTCTCATGGCCCTACTTTGTTAAGTGTTGTTGTTAGTGTTTGTATTAAATTTATGTTCTCTTTTTCTTTTCCTAACAAGTCTGAATTTTGTCTGTGCCTTAAAGGATGAGATCCTCCCTCCCTGTCCTCATCTCAAGTTCCTGTTTCTTCCCTCCTGTAAGGGACTGTGTCAGCCATTTTGTCTCCACATTATGCGCCTCCCCATCCGCCCCACCCCTCCCTCCCCCAGGCTGCAGGTGCTGTAAGATGGCAGCTGTCTGTTTCGGACCCACGCCATTTCATAGGCTGGGCCTCGATGTCCCGTTGGTAGGAGGACAAAATCAGCCCAGAGCTAGAAAAGCTGCCTGTGCTCACAGGGCCGGGGCACAAGGGGGACATGCAGAACCTGAAGGCGTCAATGGCCAATCCGCCTGCCCCAGTACAACCACTGCGGGCATCTGGGCATGCACACATGGGGGAACATGGGATGGGGAATATATTTGTGGCCACAAGCAAACTAGCGGTAGGGACTGTATAAAAGGGGCTGTGTGTTCCTCTCTGCTAAAGTTTTTCACTTACGCTAGGTTTTTGTTTGCATTCGCAGTATCGCTTTCTGAAGCGCTTGCCTGCTGAAGCTTTTTGTTCACTTGCTTTCTCTCCATTGCCTGCGCTGGGACTTGACCAAGGCCATGCTGCTAGACTCGCAGTGGCGACATTCCCCATCGCCTGCACTGGAACCGCATCAATGGGAAGCTGCTAGACTCGTCTGGTGATAATGAATATTGCTGCTTCTCCTTCTTGTTTGCTTGCTTAGATATTCTGACTTTCCCTTTCTTCTTCCTTCTATCCTATTACTATTATCAGTCATTCCATCAAATACAGCTTACAGGGTTGTACAGCATCTGCCCCTGTTTGCAGTTGTTTAAGAACCCTCCCCGATATTGGATCAGGACACCTCCTTCTCAGGTCTAGGGGGGAAGTGGACATTGAGCAGTGCTCAGTTGCCCTCTGAGCTCAAACCCTGACACTGCTCCAGCATGGTCTCTGCACAGATGGTAATACCTTCAGAAAATATCCACGTGCTCTGGTGTGGAGCCCTTTACAAGCTGCAGTGTAGATATTTGTTATGGTGTAGAGCTCTTTACAGGCTACAGGGGAATCTCTGTCACCTGGAGCACCTCCTCCCCCTCTTTCTTCTCTGACCTCAGTGTTCACAGGGCTGTTTCTCACTCTTTTCCTCCCTCCTCACTGACATGCAGCATTTTTTCTCTTCATCTTAAGTATGCTTTCCCTGAGGCACCACCATGACTGAGGGGCTGAGCCGTGCCCTGCGGTGGGTGGGTTGGAGCCGGCTGGAACCGTCTGTGTCCGGCACGGGGCAGCCCCGGCCTCTCCGCACAGAGGCCACTGCTCCAGACACCTCCTGCTACCAAAACCTTGAATGTACACCTAATACATGTTAAAACAAAGCAAATAAGCAACCTGTCTTTGACCTTTCTCAGTTAATATTTCCAGTCCTACCAAGAGTAATTATTATTTATGAAAGAAACAGGTAAATGTAAAGTGTGTAAATTGCAAAACTTGGCACTCAGAAATAACATGAGAGAACTTAATTCAGATCAGTCATACTTAAAAAGAATCACACAATGTTTTTACATGTTCATGTTATATTTTTTACCCTAGGGATCACCGATTTGCTTGGTATCCTACATATGCCACAGAATCACACTATTGCTACTTCAGTTTCAATCTGGAAGACATAGCATGTACTTTCAGACTCTTGTTCTAGTACTCAAAAGCATATCACAAGCACAAAAGAAGACCTAATTTCTACTTTTTTTTCTAAGTTTAAATGATTATTTACATAACAAACTAAGACTCATGATCCAAAATATTTATTATCTAAACCACTGTCCGTATCAAACTTGCACATCCTAAATTGTACCTTCTGAAAGTGGGAATATTGAAAAGTTTTCAAGATTTGTCTCACTCTGTTTCTACCAGAACACTTCTTCACAATGTGTGAAGGTTAGATCTACATGGAGCAAAAGGCCACATGGTTATACTCCAGTACTTCATAATGAGTATCTTGAATCCCAGAAATAACACAGGATTAGCAGAGGCTTTGGTTTGAATAAATTCACCCTGCTGAAGTATAGTTTCAGTAAAGCATCATGTTTCATTCAGATAGCACTGGGCCACCGAGATGTACCTACAATTAAGCATATGTGTAAATTCTTACAGGAGCAGAATTTAAATTCCATACCACTCCCACAAAGAAGCCCTGTGTGGGCCAACAAATAGTCAGCTTTATGTTCAGCCAAAGTTGATGTGCAGCCTTATGTAACATATTATTTAAGTGTGAGAGAAAAAGTTAATAAAATATTAAACATTCCCTGCTCTAAACCCATGGCTGTTTGGTGCATGTTTTGTTGAGTTAAATTGTTTCATTTGCTTAGAAAGATCCTGTATGTAAGCCAACTTCTGTTTGGCATAACAGTGCTATATTTTAGCTAGCTATTTGTTTTCATCCATTGTTAGCAGGGCAGCCTTTAAGAAATTACTTAATTATCTCAAGATTAAATTAATGGAGATCACACCTTCAATTGTTTACACTCTTGGAGTAGAATCCTTTATTCTGAATTTGCTTCATACTTCTGTACAGCATGTCATGCATGACATAGAAATGCACAGCAGAACATGAATTATATGGAATAAAATTTCATCTGTGCTTAGAATTAAAATCCAAACCTCATTGAATTAATAGAAATAAATTTGAAATTATTGAAATACACACCTCCACTTAATAATTTTTTGAAGAAAGTTCTGATTTCCTTTTTCTTCTTTTTCTAGTGTCACATATTTGATGAGTATAACAGAGGAAGCTCCACCTGGAGTCTGGTATCTTTGGCTAAGTTACTCTTTGTCCTGGTTCAGCTAGGATAGGATTAAGTTTCCCCAGCAGTGGGGAGGGAGCTCTAGCCGGGTTTTTCAATACCATGATGATATCAGGTCTGGGTGCCCAAGCACGGGAAGTGCGGGGGACGGGTTTTGTTCTGCGTCAGTATCCTTCACTGCTGTATCTGTGCAGTATATCTCTGTATATCTCTTGTTCTGTTCATTTTTGTTACTGTTTATTGTTATTGTTGTTGTTTGATTTGTTATTTGTTACACTGTTGTACTAATTTTTTACTTATCTCAACCCCGGGGTTTATATCTCACTCTTTGCCCCGTCCAGACTGACAGTGGGGGAGGGACAGCGGCAACATGGTCTCAGGTCCCAGCAGGGCCTAAACCACAACACTCTTTTAAGAAGGATATGATGTATCTGGATTAGATATTTGGTCACTTGACGATATATCTGTACTACTACATACTGTAGCCTAGTGACTGTCCTTTATTCCTGAGGTTAGGTAACAGAGCATAATTTCTCCACCAGTCTAAGCTCCTTTCTCCCACAGGACAAGGCTCCCTATTGAAAATGATCCCAGACCAATATTATGTTCTCACTCACACTCATTATGTGTCTCATTATATATGGGCCAAAACCATACCAGGATATATTATCTATCTAATATTTACATAGCTCATGGCTACACTGACCATGTCAGATGGATCTGCTCCAGATAATCATGTCTTGTCCCAAGGCAAAGCAGTACAAAACAATTTGTATTCACACTGCCTAGAGATAGCCCTTTTTAAAACAGACTGACTGTGTCTCTACTGCACGACTTGAAATTTTCTGTGCCCTTTGTTAAGTTTGGTCCCTTCTTATTCTTTGGTGCAAGCTTCTTTCATGTAGTTCAGTATTTTAAATTATGCTAGGGCTAACACTGTAGTTGACAAAATATTTTTTAACTAGTGTAGAGATTGGGATCACGGTGTGATGGATGGGCTGGAGGAATGTTTTAGAAGAATCTGTAGAAATGGAGGAACCAGGTCTTTTCAGGTAGTGTGTCTTCATCTATCTTGCCTTATTGGAAAGGGTCTGAATAAACTATACCCACAGTTACACATGGATTTTCTTTCCAGGAAATTTGGTCACTGCAAGAAAAGTCAAGAAGTGAACAAGTTTTTATAGTGTTTCCAGTTCAGAGACTCAGAACTGGGACTGCACTGTTAAATTATTTGATAGTATTGGCATAATGCCTTTATGAGGAGACTCACACATTATATTTACTTATAATTTATTTCGCTTATAAAACTAAAAAAACCTGCAAAACAAGCTGGAACACTTTTACACAAGTGAAGAAATACAGTTCAAAGGACATGAAAAGATTAAATAAAAAGTAGGGCACATCATGTGATGACTATGAAAGGTGTTTCAAAATGTGACTTACAATACACCTGAAGCCTGCTTTAGGTATCTAAATGTTTTAATGGCTCTTGATCACAGATCATTCACATTAAACTGTGGCAATAATATTACTTTAATCTGTGTAGTTCTACATAGGAATCCTGTGCTTTTGGGAAAGAGGAAGATAGTGAACAACTTTACAATGCAAAATAGAAAAAAAGTAGCAACACAGGAGTGTAAACCCTGGCATGCACTTTCTAAGTATTTGACCTTTAGGGCCCTACAAACCAAAATAAAATGCATCTTAAAATCAGGCCAATGGATTTTCAACTTATGTCATCAAATAAGGGCATTCTATAATAAAGACTTTTTAAAGAAATGAAACAAAATAATTGGGAGATCAATTTTGAAGTTGTCAGACTGATAATTTTCAGGAATCACACAGTTCAGCAACTTTTTACTCTCCTAAAAATGTTGACACAGAGATACAAATGTGTAGGATAATTTTTTCTCTGCTTTATAACTTCACCAATGATGAAAGTACTGTTTCTTGTTTTGATTTATATTAGTTTAAATAAATGTTAAACCTTGTAATAAAGTTTGTCTGACCAGCTATTTTTCTTTGAACACAAACTTCAAGTTATCTGATAAGACTGAGTCCTACATATTTTTAATACCAACAGGTAATTAAATAGATGTGAAAACGTCTGTATGTAAAGCTAAAAAGATTTGTTATGTCTTTTTTTTCCCCCAAGAAATATGTAACTATATATCCCATTGTACAGCACATGAGTTTCCAATATTCTTTAAAAACAGCGTAAATTATTGTTCTCAGCATCATTCAGGCATAGATTTAAGTTTTGTAGGTAAGATATGATATCATGGAGTTTGTCTCTCTTGAAATGTACAAGTTTGATGTGCAACAGTGCCTGTAAATAGGTAATGGAAGCAAAAGTTATGATGGATTCAAGTAAAAGTTAGGAACAGATATGCATTAACTGCTTTAGGTTGTTTTTTCCCCTCTTAAATGAAGTAAATACTAAAGGTAAAGCATGTTAACAGAAAACTTACCATGTATATTAAAAATTAGAAAGTTACAGAAAAAAAAAGATATGGTTATTATGTTAATTTTTCTCTTCTTTATCAATATAATTATTATAGCCCTCATTAGTTCATCCCGGTAATGCTTTTGTAGGTGTTAATGTATTCAGTATTATTGTGAACTTTTCAAATTTGACCTTCTTGATTTATTTCTGCAGGCTGTAAAGTAAAACACACCACCTGCTTCTGTCTAAAATAGAAAATAATTGTTTGGAGAGCAATTTAGTGGAAATAGAGTTAACCTTTTGCTTTTCAGAAGGTCTTCTTTGATCCACCTTGAGGAAAACTTCCTTAACCCTCTTGTGCTCTACAAATGAACTGAATGTAAAAGTCCCTTTATTCCATAAAAGCAAAAAAGATTTAAACATGAAATCACCTATAAATAGAAAGTCCAGTTAGTCATAGAGCAGTGACGAATCGATATTTTATGCTTCAGATGAACAGCTCCATTTCTTATGGCAAGTAGAGTCCAAAGTCACATCATCATCATCTTCTCTTACCTACAATGAGAAAAAAAAATGGAGAAGCTTTCAACAGAAATATAAAACACAAAGAGAAGGGATGATAAAAATGAAAGATAAGTTTAGTTAGAAAAAAAGTGCAGTTGATAAAGATGAAACAAAAAATAGTTATTATGATACCTTAATCAGAGAGTTACTCAGTTACTGTCTACCTAACTATCTTTGGAGGCAACAGAATTGGAGACTGAACTAACTATTCTCCAAGATGTTTTTGTGACTTCTTTTCATATCATACTCCTCTGAGTTGACTTTATTGGTGTGACTGTATTTATTCTGTTCCAGCCATGCACACTGAAAGTGAATGGAATATGCTGTCATACATCAGACTTGTGAGAATCAGCCAAATGCATTCTGTAGTGCCAAAAGAAAGCCACAAGCATGAAAAACTGTCACTTCATTCAAATTATGTAGCATTCATTATAGTTATTGAATAGACCCTGAAGACTTGGATCAGATTATTGAACAAGTCAATTAAGCTAGGGTGTTTTTTTTGTTTGTTGCCTTTTTTGTTTGTTTGTGTGGGTTTTTTTTGTTTGTTTGTTTGTTTTTTTTTTTTTAAGGAATATAATATGACAAAGTAGACAGAATTGGTGACAGGGAGTTATTCTTAAAAAGTCAGGATACTTTAATTTGATAGTTACAAACAGACCTGCAATTAGTATTCAATATTCTTACTTTTTTGTGTCAGGAAACACAGAGCTATCTGGAGCAGGTACGTATGATGCCTTGCAATTTATTAATCTAGTACTAAATTCTATTAACACTGATCATGATTGGCACATTAGCACCTTACTTCTAGTAGATTAATTTTAATGAGATTTCTATCAAGTTAATCAGGATAATAAGTCTTTGTAAAAGCTGTTTCTACATCTATAAGCACTCTCATTTCCCCATTTGTCCCACTTAAAGAAAGTGAAAACACAGTGTGCTTTATTGGTAGCTAGCTGGCATGAACATTTACATAAGATTTTACTAGGGAATGATAGTTTACAAATCTTGTGGTATGGGGAAACCTTCACAATCAGTTATTTACTGCAGTTGTCCAGCAAGTGATCTATAAGTTTGATGTGAGGTTGGGCAAGACAGTTGAAGTGATCTAATGATATTGGAAAAAAAAAAAAAAAAAAAATCCAATTCCCCCTTCTTCCTTTAGCTTCACAGTCCATTTCAGATCCTCCAGTGTTTCAGCCCTGTTGCATGCTTAGACCTTTGATAAGCTATGGGACTAAATGAAAATCAGCAACATTATGTTACTCATGAGCACCAGAATAGCACAAGGGTGTTGAATTCAGGAGGGAAAGGTGGGATAGGAGAGGAGAACTCCCCTACTGTGTGGCCAACAAATGAAGACACATTCTTAGTCACTATTCTCAAGATGTTAAAGATTCAAGCACACATATCAAGTACACAAATATTTGAAACTACTCCCGAAAAGGGGCTTTGTGATGAAAAGCAAAAACAAGTACAACTGCAATACACACTTTCAGAGTTATTTGCCACTTTTTCTTGTGAAATTGAGAATAAAGAGAATATTCTTGAATTTAAACATAACTGTTAGGAAAGAATCCCCCTTTCCCTCTTATCTTCTTATCTTCCCCCCTCTCTCTTCCTCTCCCCCTTACCCCCTCCCCCTCCCCCTCTTCTATCTCCTCCTCCCTCTCTCTCTCTCCAATATTCCTGGCTCAGATACCAAATCAGTTACCCTTTCTCTACAATTTTCTTATGTCTGATTCAAATTAGCACAGGTGTGATCACTTTGAAAAGGACCAAGCAATAAAATGTGTTTCAAGAGAAGCCATTTTTCACCTAATTGTTCTGTGAGAAAGCTGTCTAATTAATTTTGCTTTCTTCCCAAGGTTTTGCACACTAGCCAGCAAAAAAAAAAAACAACCCACCATCGCAAAACCTAAAACCTAAAACACCTTTCCAAGAAAATTTAAAGATTTGCATGTCTTTTGACATCACCTGTTTTGGCTATTTTCTTCATAATTTGAACAGTTATATAATTTTTGTCCTGTTGTCCATGAGCACTCAAAGATAACTGCTCTAAGGTATATTCATTTAAGGAAGAACTTTCCAAAATGACAGCTAATCCTTTCTGATTATGCTCATAGGGCTCCAATTCATTATCTTATCCATTTTTTCCTTTCAAATAGTGATTTAAATGAGCACTCTGCCCTCCTCTAGATGCAACTGTCTCAAAAATTACTGGTGTCATAAATGACTTACTTAAAAAACAACTAAGAAGCTGAAGAAAAACAAACCCCAGAAGGCTATGTTTTCTAAAGATTTTTCAAGATTGAATGCTTTCTTATTTTTTATTTTTAAACTTACTAAAAAACATTAAGGTTTGAATGCAAAAAACCTTCTAATTCTGAATTATTTTCCTTCTTATGAAGCTTCATGCCTGTCAGAAATATAGTTTCTGACACGCTTTGCCTTTTTCTTTAGTGCCATGTGTTATGTCTGAAAACTTTTGTATCTCCAAGACCATTTACCAAAAAACACTATTTGCATTTTCTGGGAAAGATGTAGGTACAAACTTTCATTGTATCGTTTCAAGTAGCATGGGATCACAGTGTCTCAAAAGCAGTATGAGAAGACAGAATCTTTCTCTTGGGTGTTTGTCTGCATTTCAGGGAAGTGTCTTTTCTCAAATTCAAAAAATAATCTGACAAAAACATTTCTCACAACACTCAGCAAGATGATGTTAAAACATCCAAACTGCTTGTTTAGTCTGGTGGCAACTCTGTTTTCCTTATAACCAAAGAAGGAGAATTTTGAGCAAACCTGGTGCCATATTTGAGTATGTTTGTTTTCTCTCCCTCTACACCTGCAACTAGAAGAGATTCCAGGAAGAATATTACTACATTGAAGAATTTCTATAGATTGAATACTGGATGCCCACCAATTTAAATAAATAATTTGCCACTTCATTATATTTCTCTAGAAAAGCAAATCTGGGAAATGTGGACTTTGGATTTCACCATCTGTGCTATAACATGGTTGTCTTCTAACATGTCACTGGGACTTGATTCTGTGTTTTGTTCACATTTATCATTAAACAAGATATGAACTGACTGGAGTTACTGAGTGTTTGAGATAATTTGTGTTATTCTTTTATTTTACCTAACCATTTTCAATTCTCTGTTTTCTGCAGGGTCTTCTACATTCTTTCTCTCGCTACTTTTTTTTTGTTTGTTTGTTTGTTTTTTTTTGTTTTTTTTTTTTTCCAAGAGAGTAGCAAAAGATTAATGTTTATTCTATATGAGATTTATATTAGGTCAAAACAACACATTTAGTTTTCAGAATGTCTTCCCTCACTTCACTGTAAATCTGAACATAGTATTTATAGTAACATAACATACACAATTTTTAAAGTTGTTTCAGTAAGGGTCAACAGTCAAAGTATTGTAATTTAACCTTACTATGAAGCCTTAGAGAGTTCCTTTTAAGTTAAGATGCATTGAAAAACCATGTGTTAAGGTCTCTTTGCTATTATGTTGATGTTTCTGAGAAAATCAATCTAATAAGACTGCATGCTTTTGTAAGATTTCATTCAAAAAGGAAGATGGTAGAAAAAGACAAGGTCATGGTAATGCTGCTTTTCTGTTTGCATGACCATACTCTATTGTTAACATCTTTGTATCATGTTATTTCAGAGTCTCTTATTTTGTGGAAATAAAAGAAATCTTCACTGCATTTCAGAGGCAATGAATAAAGGCAGCATTTTTTTAAAGATTTTTTTAGTTGCTATCTTGATATATGTTGATATATAAATTAAATAAGAAATTGAATTATGTTTGCTTTCTTATTTGAGTCATATATCATGACATTTTAGATAAAATTTTGTGTAAAATGTTATTGAGAAAGTTAATTGTATGCATATTTTTAATATATCCATTCCTATCAGTGTTATTTAGTCATTGGGTGATGCAGAAATGATTAATGTAAATTACATTCAAGAAAATCAAAAAACTTCATATTGAAGACATAATAGAAACTGCTACTAATAATCATCTTAGAAATATAATTTGTTAAAATGTAAAGACAAAAACTACGCTCCTCCCTTGTTGAGAAGTGAATTGAAATCAGATTCTCTGGGCTTCTTTGTGTGACCTTAAGTGGGTATTATGTTTCTCCCCTTCCTGTAAGAGAAACAAGTAAGTAAGCTCAGTGGAGAATGGAAAGGAAGTTTTTTTTTTTTTTTTTTTTTTTTTTTTTTTTTTTTAAACAATAAACAGCCAAAGATTTTGCTCAAGTTGAGTAATAATTTGTACACCTATGAAGTTTTTTTTTTTAGTCCAAATTAACCTTAAAAGGACTTTAAAATACACTTTTTTCTTGCTTGGATAACTCTTTGTTTGATGTGTTTGTGTGTTTGTCTCTTTGTGTCTGTACGAAGATACTGACAGCAAAATATACTTGCTTTGGTATAAGTATTTTATCAGTCCTTACTATTGTGTCCAGATTTGAGATTTCATCTGTTTTATTAATATGTCTATACAGTGATGATGTGAAATAAATCTGGATTTCGTCAAGGTTTGTTAACATTTGAAAAGAAAACAATAGTTATTTTACTACATTCTAGAAAGAATTAAGTGACCATATTTTACAGTACTACTAGCATTACTCGACACATTGAATTATTCACATATGACTCTGGTCTATTGATGTCAAATAGGTCTGCATTATGAAATAGGGAAAGGAGAGAAAAACTGGTGACTTATGCTTTATATTCAAATTCCAGTTCTTTTGAGGGTTGGAAACACTTAATTTTCTAGCATTTTTGACATTTTTTTTTTTTTCTTTAATTTTATGCAAGGATCAAATCTTTATGCATTCCCCCTAACCTTCTCCTGGATCAAGCACTCTATACATTTGTTTATGTGGGCCAGTCTAAATGGGTTCATTCTTTTATGAAGAGGATGAATCACAACACTCCAATTTGTTCTGTGTTCCACCAAAGAGACCTAAACTGTTCCAGCCAAGAACTGAACACTTAAAGACAATTTAGGATGATCAAATAGTTATGATAAAATAAGCCAGCATTTGTTAGACATCTAAACTTAAGCCAAACTCCTGAAGTTAGAATGCCCAGACTGCACTGAGGAAAGCCTTTGTTAAGCAAAGCAGCATAGGACACCTGTGAACCCTTTCTTTGCAGTGCCATGTACTCTTCAGTGGCAAAGCTGGTTTAAAGGATGACTTTTCTAACACCGCTTTCTCATTCTCACCCCTATGCTAGAATTCATCACTTCTTCAGTGTAGCAGTTTTTAGTATATTTGCAATGCTATGCTGTAAACTGAATCATTGACATGAATAGCAAACCTTGGAGGCTCTGTTATTAATACAGTTCATTTCAGGGATCTATTATACACTATGGCCTTACAAATGTTTTCAGCAGCACAAAAGAGAGTGTGGTGAATAGGAACAAGCAGTGTGTGGGGGGTCAAGGTGTGTGTGTTTGTGTAGAGAGTGAGTACCTCTTAAATTAGCTTCACTTCCAAAGAAAATATATGTGGAACTACACTCTTAGTCTTCCACCTGCTCTCTTCTTTAATACAACTTCTATTCACATTGTTCTTCTGTTCTTCCCTCCAGGGGGGATTCACTGCTTAAAGTAAATGTCTGGTAGCTGAAAATTCCATTCTCTTCAGTAAAACGTAATTTCTCAGGTAGGAGGGCCCCACTGAATTGCCAGTAGTGTTGTATACACCACCATAAATATCTGCAACCTCTCATCACAATGTAAGATTTTTAACACATTATTTTCTTTATTTCAGATGCAGAGAGAAAGGGAAGTAAGGCAGGCATAATAATGACAAATGTATTCTCACACTCTCCACGCAGTCAGTCCTGCTTCTACTGTAATTAACAAACTTCTTTTTTACTTCAAAGGAAACAGATTGCTGAGAAACTGTAGATAGACTGAAACAGTAAAATGAAACTATACATTACATGAGAAGTAGTAATAATCTCTCCAATTACATGCTAGATCTTACATTTTCTTGATATAATTCCTGACCCTTTAACAAAATTTAAGAAAAGAATGCAAACTAGTGCAAGTATGAAAACCCAACAACCTGGGCAAACATTTTGATATGAAAGTACTGAGCAAAGACTGTAGCTTCAGTAGAAAAATCCTACTTGATGGTTTGTGTGGGTTTTTTTGGGGGGGTTGTTTTTTTGTTTGTTTGTTTGTTTGTTTGTTTGTTTGTTTTCCACAGAGTGGGACGACTTGCTTCACTTAATAAATCATGGAAAAAAAAGAAAGTTACCTTATGTATCTTTACACAACCTGTGATTACATTGTATCGTGTAAGAAATACATTTTGTCTCAAACAGATGCACAATTACTGTGTCACAGAGTTGCAGAATCATAGAATTGTTGAGGCTGAAAGGGACTTAGGGAGGTCATCTGGCCCCATACCCCTGCTCAAAACGGCCACATTCAGTTGTCCATGACCATGTCTGGACAGCTTTTGAATATGTCAGAGGGAGACTCCACAATGTCTCGAGGTAACCTGTGCCAGTGCTCAGTCACCTTCACAGCAGAGAAGTCTTTCCCAATGTTCAGACAGAACTTCAGTTTCAGTTTGTGCCCATTGTCTCTTGTCCTGTCACTAGGCACTACTGAAAAGAGCCTGGATCCATTCTGTTTACACTCCATGCATACACATTAATGAGATACCCCTGAGTCTCATCTTCTCCTGGCTGAACAGTCCCAACTCTTTTAACCTTTCCTCCTATGAGTGGTGTTCCAGTCCCTTAATCATCTTTGTGACCCTTTGTTGGATTCTGAAATATATCCATATAATATATCTTGTACTGAGGAGCCCTGAAATGGACACAGCACTCCAGGTGTGGCCTTACCAGGGCAGAGTAGAGGGGAAGGATCACCTTCCTCTACCTTTTTTTTTTTTTTTTTTTTTTTTTTTTTTTTTTTTTTTTTTTTTTTAATAAAGGCACACTGCTGGCTTGTGTTCAACTTTCAAGTCCTTTTCTGCAAAGTTGATTTCCAGTTGGTCAGCATCCAGCATATACTGGTGCCTGGAATTGTTCTTTCCCATGTGCAGGCTTTGCACCCCCACTTGTTGATTTTCATGAGGTGGCTGCCAGCCCATTTCTCCAGTCTGTTGAGGTCCCTCTGGATGGCAGCATGGCCCTCTGGCATATCAGTCACTCCTCCCAGTTTAGTGTAATTGGAAAACTTATTGATGCTACACTCAGATTTATCATCCAAACCATTAATGAAGATGTTTAACAGGACTAGACCCAGTACTGACCACCGGGATACACCACTAGTCACTTTTCTGTAACTAGACTTTGTTCCACTGGTCACCACCCTCTGGGCCATGCTGTTCAGTTAGTTCTCAGTCCACCTCAGTGTCTGCTCATCCAGTCCATACTTCAACAGTTTCTCTATGAAGATCTTATGTGAAGTAATGTCAAAGACCTTATTACAGTTCAGGTAGACAATATCCACTGTTCCACCCTCCAGTCATTTCACTGTAGAAGTTTATCAAGTTTGTTAAACATAATTTCCCCTTGGCAAAGCCATGCAGACTACTACTGAAGATTTTCTTGGCTTTGATGTGACTGGAAATTATTTCCAAGGTTAACTGCCTGTATCTCTCCTTTTCACTGTATTTTGCTGATTAAGGATACCAATTAAACTCACACACCAGAGTGAAAAGAGTAGGTGTATTTTACTGGTGATAACCAAGTAATGTAACAGTGTAATACAGAAAACATGCAGTAAGAAAAAGCAGAATAGTGCACCTAAAAAACAAACAAACAAACAAACAGGAAAATACAGGGTAATGCATCAAATACATGAGAGAGACAATAGTGATGAAGAAAGCTCCATCACCACTTGCATACGTTCCCATCACCCAGCCCCACGGTTGCTGGGCAGCCCCGGTTACAGCGAGGGTTTGGGGAGCCTGTCCCGGCAAGGGGGAAATCCTACGCGGTGCCTCCACCCGTAGGTGAGGCTGCCAAAGTCGCTGTGAGCGGGTCCAGCCTTATATACCAGAGATCGACAGGCCAGAATAGCTGGCACCTTTGTTTTGAGCAGAAATTCCTGGTTTCATTCTCCTGTTGGATTCCACCCAAAGCCTGGCCAGGGCTGGGGGGAGGGAACCCAGGGAGTTTCTAACAAGGCCAAACACGTGGGTTCTCAGCCTTGGACAAGGCTAAACAAGGGAAGTTGGGTACATTCTCTCCTCACTACTGATTATATTCTAGACCTCATCTTTCCCTAGCGAGCTTACATACTCTGTTAATGATTACAGACTAAGTCGGCAGCTTTGTCTTGGGGCCTGTTGTTCAGGCTTCAGTATTTCAATGCTTCAGCACTTTTTACCTCAGCACAAGTGTGTTGTTATAACTTAGTACAATACCTACAGCACAGTGGTTGTCAGTTATAAAATATACAGGATTCATCTATAGGTCAGCTCTGGCTTGGGCCTGTTGTCCAAGACTTATACTTTCACACTGGTAACAAATTAAAGTAACCCAAGCCTTTTTCAAAATGCAAGCACCCAGAATAAGATTATCAAGGGTGTTGGGTTTTGGGTTTTGTTGTTTGTTTGTTTGTTTGTTTTGGGGTTTTTTTTTGTTTCTTTGGGTTTTTTCTGTTTGTTTTTCCATTTTATCTTGTCTCTGTCTTATCTCTGCATCATTGCAACTAAGATTCATACAATATTCAAACACTGCTATTCATTCAGCAGTACTTAGAGTTTGTGGTGCAGGAAGCTTCAGTAATGCTGCTGGTAGTAATGCTAATGGTAAAAATAATTCTTATCTGCTGTATAGGATATGAAATATCTACATGGGCTTTTCAATAACATTCATAATTCCCATAAGGAAAAAAAAACATGACAGTCCAGCTCCAAAATAAATTAAGCTATATATGAACCAGAATATCTTAATTTCTGTGTTATTTTGTTTCAGTTATTTTTCAGTTAATGTATCTGAAAAACTTCTTGGCATGAAAAGTAGATGAGAAAATTTAGTTCTTCAAAGTGAAGCTCTTCCTGCTTTTCTTTTCCTTTCCTGGAATTCCAGTTCATTGCCCAGCTGAAGTACTACAACATTACATTATGAAACATCCAGATACAACACAGAAATTACAATTTACAGGCAGTTACTTAGAGCTTCTGTGTAAATTGTGTTGTTCTGGGAAATCAGTGGGTCTCAACTGAAAAAAACTTTCAATATTATATCTTTTTTTTAAACATAGTTTCTCATTATGTATAGCTAGAGGTTTTATTCCTGTGTTTCAGAATCAATCTGGAATTTTTTGTGTTGCTGTTTTTTGTCTGATCAGAAGATATTCAGTGGAGTTTTGCCTGTCAGAAAATTACAGTTCATGGAAGTCACATTGCTTGTTGATTTCAGTGAATCCTGCCTGATAATGAAAGATAATCTCATTGCCCTGACTTCCTGGCAGCCTGACTACCTGACCATCTCGGAGTCTTTCTAAGACAGAAGGACTTCCAAGCTTAATGTCTAGCTGCTTCCCAGGAAGGTTGGTATGAGACAGGACTCCTGAAATTTCCAAGTTCTGTGGATAATTCACACTGCAGGCAGCCAATTCAACAATGAAACGATGGATGTAAGATTCCTGTCTATTTAAGGGAACCCTATCTCCCTAGTTTGGAGTCTTACTCTCCTAGACATTTTGAAATATCTCATTCTTCCCCCCCTCCAATAAAAAAAAGCTAATTAAAAATATTTAGACAGATTTTCCTGCTGTCTTATCTTAGTTACAGCTTAAAGTGCTGTGAGATACATATTTTCTATGTAAGTTTCTCCTAACATGCTGTCTTTTGTAGGCATATTCCTTTTTTTTTTTTTTTTTTCCTTAAGTTCTTAGAAAATATATAGCTTTTTGCACCATATACTATGATGGTTTCTATAAACAAAGGTCAGATAAAAATAGAAATTAAAAAAAAAAAAAATTCCTGCAATAAACTTTACACTTTATATTGTTTTTCAAACATACATCTCAAATATATAGAAGAATTGTTGGAGTTTTTTTTTTTTCAAATATGGGAGGGTAGATATTGATAAGTGACTTGAGTAAGGTTTCAGAAGAGTTTAGTATAAAGTTGAGCAGTCTAAAGCCTATCTCTGTGTAGGGCACTACAGGAATGTAGCTACTATAAAGTCACAAAAATAATAAGTAACTAAATTACATATTCAACAGAAAAGTGTTATAGGAAAAACATCAGACAGAATTGCTGACCTTTGTTTTGTTTTTGGTTTTTGTTTTTTTTTTTTTTTTTTTTTTTTTTTTTTTTTTTTCCAGTAAAGCAAAATCAAAAGAAAGATGAAAACCCTGTGAGGTTTGGAATCACATTTCTGGATACTCATTCAAAGTGTAGAATTCACCTTGAAAGAAATGGAATTTGACTTTTTCTTTCTGTGTAAATCATTGTCCCTAGTAATAATGACTTCTTAGCAGATAGCCAGTCAAAAGATTAATAGAATTAAAATCTTTGTAAAAAATGCCTGTCCTCACTGACAGCTAACTTGTTTTTTTCCCCTTCCTGTTGGAAGACGGTAAACAGAAACAAAGCCTGAAGCAATACAAAGAATACTAGCACATTAAAGAGGGATTAGCTTCAGGAGACTATGACAGATGTAAAGTGCTTTGCACACATTGCTATGTGATGTTCAACATATGTTGTCAATTAAAAATTGCTTAAGAAATATTTAACAAGACAAAGCTAACATACCCCTATTTTGTAAGAATATATTGAGCTTATGCATCACTGCTCCTCTTTTTTTTTTTTTTTTTTTTTTTTTTTTTTTCTTTCTTTCAGTTTTGCTGTAAGCTGAGGACAACCTTTTATAACATGGCTCTCAACTAGTATATGCTTTAAAGTAGAATTTTGATTTAATGTTTTGGAAAACAGCATTTGTTTAATCTTTTAGTAAGATGATAACTGGATAATTTAGCAGGCAGAGGACCTGCTAAACTGGTTAAAAATAGTTTTCTGCAGATAAGAATTACTCACTACATTTGTAAAAACAGGCGTTAACAGCATTCAGACATCACAGGTTTTGACACATTTTTTATCTAGATTTTTCTAATGCCAATTTCTGGAAAATGTTCCTAGTAAACACCAGGCATATGACACAATCTCCTAGATTAAATTGTTATTTTATCATCTTTGACTACTATACCTGAAGCTTTCCCTGTGAAAGACATCTGACATCCTTCTTTTTCACTTTTTTCATTTTGGTTTTCTAAAATAATGGGGGTTTGTGCCCTATTCAAACCACAGATAACTCCTAGACACTATTGTCTGTCTTCTCCCTAAAATACAAGTGCTTTCTAGACAACTGTACTTCAAAGCCTCTAGTCAAGTATACAACAAAATTCTTGTTGAACTCTGATACATCAAGATCTCTTTACAGAAGATGTTTCCTAATGTTAGCAAATTCCTGAAAGCATCATTGCTGTTCCTAGGATTGTAAATTAAGAGGCTTTTACACGTGAGAGAACAGAGGTTTGAAGTCATCTATGAAAAATACTACTTATGGCTGTGGAGTGTATGATAGGTCCTGTGTGGAGGAAGGACTGAATGCGTGGAAGAAATCAACAGTAGGTCCACAGAGACTTTGCAGTATCTAGCTATCCCCACTGTCTCCTGAAGATATTCCCACAATGAATTAAACTTTCAGTTGAAGTCTGTAGTTCCACTAGTAATAATATTGCTGTCTTGAATATCCTCTGATGGAATTCTGCTTCCAGTCAGAAAATATGAGAATGTTTAAAAATAAAAGCTACAGTGTTTATTCCAAGAATCTTTGTACTCCTTAAACACATATTGCAGGCTGCTGCATACATCATCTGCCGACCAAATGTCAGCCCAACTCCTACTTCCTTTTAAATAAGATATAAAAGTACTCAAGAGGTATTTAGGGAACTATGAACTGTATGTGCCCTTAAAATGTGTTGTTGATGTGAGAATTCCCACTAAATTGCTGTGGTGATGGATGTTTGACTATAAGTTGAACTATTAAATAAGAAAAATTGAAAGGCATACTCAAATATTGCAATATATGTTAATTTAAAGGAACAGTATAAAACAGATTTCTGCCTCAGTGAGAGATAGAAAAAGGCATGGAGGAGGAAATAAGATTGGTTTCTGTAAATATAAGACTGGAACTACTGAATAATTACCTTTGTTCTTGATCTTTATTTTTCTCCTTGATTTTTTTTTTTTTTTTTAAAAAGCTCTATTTTGTGAAGTACTTTTTTTTTTTTTTTTTTTTTTTAAATAATAAAAAAAATAAATAAACAAAATAAAAACATGATGAACGTATTGTACTGGTTCCAAGAACTGGTAGATCATGTTGTGCAATCCAGTTTAAAATCCAAACTAAAAGAAAATATATGCAAAGCATGTTTTCTCTCGTTTTAATTAAAAATAAATGTAAAGTCTGAGAACGGTGTAACATCTTCAGAGGTTTATTATTATTTGAATATACTAGACAAGTATTTTAGTAATGGGAGACATTTTTTGTTTGGTTTATATTCTGTGTAAATAACTTCCAGTATTTAAAGCCTGATATTGCATATTGACACTTTGTTGCTTAGATACACCTTTCAGTATTGTTTCATTAAGTATAACCTATACATTCACAAGGAGGATTGAAAACTATGTGGGCTTTGAAAGTCTTATGCATGATAGCTGATTAAGGGAAGAGATAAGAAAACATATTAAATTGTATTAAGTATTTTAAATCTTTTTTCCTGTCCACACAGGCCTTGCCTAAAGCATCATTACTAAGAAAGGTAGGCTACTGTGAGATTTATCAGCTATGTGCAGAGCATGAATTGACATTCACACAAAGAAATGGAAAGTTCATGAGCTGGCCTAATTGTGGATAATGAAGTTACATCCTGTCGAAGTAATTTAAACTGATTTTCTCTATTGAAGCTTAATATGAAAGACAGCTATTTCTCTTACAGTAGTAAAGAATATTTGATATTCTTAATCAGTAAGAAAGGATAATACTTGTTGAGGTTTTGTATATGATTATCGTTTGGTAGTGTGCCTTTAAATTTTTCTTACTGCATTAAATTAAGTTCATCAATGGTCAGTTACAAATTAACAAGGTCTCCTGTTTGTCTGTAGGGAAGGTGCTTACATGTATCAAATCCATTCCACCATATTACCATGCCATGTTTGTTGGGTTTTTTTCTTGTGTGGTTTTGTTTTTGTTGGTTTTTTTGGTGTGTGTGTGTGTGTTTTTTGTTGTTTTGTTTTGTTTTGTTTTGTTTGTTTGGTTTTTTTTCTTCTTTTTTTTTTTTTTTCCCAGGTACCGATTACATTGCATTCTACTTATCTGTTTTGATTTTACAGTCTAATTTATTTTTTTTTTAGTTGTTTTTTTTTTTTTTAAAAAAAAAAAAAAACTTTTGAAAGGAAAATTGATATTATCAGGTTTGTTATATATTGTGGCAAACACCTATGTAAAGATCTGCTAAGAAACATGTTAGCATTTTTATTTGTTTCTTGAGCTTATTATCAGGATATGTTAGAACAGTTTTGTGCCTGATTAAAATGTTGACTAGCTTCTGAAGGAAAGTGCATGTATGCGTTATGAATTGATATTCAACTTTGTAGGTGGCTTTGTAAATCCTGAGAGCTAACAGTAACTGGAATAGGTCTGCTGACTTCATCACTATCTTCACCTAAACAATGCTGATTAATGCTAGTTCTGAATTTGAACCAAATATGCAGATATATTTAAAAGTCATCATATCTTTGGGAAGTTTTTCCTAGACTACAGTAATTTGTTCAGTCATAGCAAAATGAAAAATCGTAAGTATAAGTATCATTCAAATAATTTTAAAAGCATCGGAACTGCAAGCACTTATGATTTTCAGGAGCTTTCTTCCAGAGCTATTGATGTCCTCGTTTCTGTCACCTGTATACCTATAATTTTGATGACCTGATCTTTCCTCTGTTACAAGTGCAGACTGGAAAGAGTGAAAATATGATCCTTTAATTACTAATTAACTTGTATAGACAAAAATTCTGCAAGCTCCCTCCTTTTGTAACTATTGTATAGAGGTTCACATGCTTTGCAAGTCAGAGAAGTTGTGTGCTGTGATGATGAACTGTCATGGATATCCATATTAATTTTTGCTAGTATTAGCACCACACTACATTGCAATATGGTTGTTACAGTAGCTCAAATGTACGTGTATCTTTAACATGTTTCTGTAGAGTTGATTTCTGACATCAGTAGTGAGACTTGCTGAAAATATGCCTCTCTCTTCAGCCTGCTAATGCAATTGGCAACTTTTACTGACTGTAGATGTTAATTGTATTGGATTTTATCTTGATGGTCTACATATGTCAAAAACTTTGGGCTGCTACTTTTTTTTTTTTTTTTTTTTTTTTTTTTTTTTTTGATGTAGACTACTTCTATGGAAATGGCCACATCCTCTCTATCTCATCATACTGCAATGTGAATATCAATCTCCTTAAGCTGTTAGCAGAAAGCAATCTTGGGTGCTAGAGGTATAGGGGGAGTAGACAAATTAGAATTTACAAAAGATTTATCTTCTTGTTTTTCATTCTGTGTACAACTTCCTGCACAAAGCTCTCACAGGAGTGTCTGCTGTCTGAAACTATGCTGGTTGTGCTGTGCTTTGTATTTTTATTATTTTATTGCAAAATCTGGAGGCTTTTTTTCATCTGCCAGTTTAGATTTCTAATAGAAAGTGAAAGTTTGCAATGGCACAGAAGTGGTTGAACAGGTTGTGACAGCTGAGGTTGCACTGAAGAATTCCCTTATGCAGGATTTGCTGCTGTCAGAGTTATCTATCTAAACCTGGGTGATGAGAATACATTTTTTAACCCTTTGAAGAATTTTAATCCAAGTCTTCAACTTGACTTTATTAATCATATCTCATGTATCCTCCAATAGCTGTAGAAAGGCATGAAAAATTCTAATGTGCAGTGGCCCAGAAGTGCAAAAAATCAGACTCAAATAAAAATATGCATCCAGTTTCTATATACACAAGAGTAACTTCCAGAATGTGAGCAACTGGAAAATATCTAACATGAAAAGTTGTCTGAAATGGAAATGATAAAAGTAGGGACTTAGTCTTATTTGCTTTGTTTCTGCCATTTAGAATGTTTCTTTTTCTTCTTCCACAGACAGAATTTTTAAAAAGTATTCTGCTTGCTTTAAATTTTTGATAATTTTGTTGTTTATTACCTGTTCCAGTTTTTAAATTAGAAAATATATTGCTAATTAATTTTATTAATTACTACCTATTCAAACAACTCAGTTATTACATAGTCCCCAAGAGATAAAATTAATTTAGTTTCTACTTCTGAAATATTTACTCATTTGTACCCCTAAAGTATCTACAGTGCAGTCTGACTGAAGCTTTACTTTGCTGGAGGAAACTAGGATAAATAATTTTAAAAATGGACAAGTGACTAGTATCTTTAGAACCTGAAGACAGGTAACATTGAGATAGGTCTTGATCCTATAATGTACAGTTGTGTATGACAACAATTTTCAAGGCATACTAGCACAGAGCTCCAGGGAGATCAATAAAGCGTCTGCCCAGACATTGTAAACTGGTGCTTAGAACTTCTTGTAGAGTTGTGCAATTCAGGAAGTTAATGGATTGGTAGCTAATTATACTCTACCCTACTCTACTATATTTTCCTATACTACACTACACTGTACTATACTTTACTATACTATTATATATGAACCATAGATGAAGTGAATCTCATTTAATCTAACAGAGGGATAGAAACTGTGGGTTTATTTTGTCATATATTTTATGAAATTTTTCCACAGTTTGGCTTCTTTGTCATGTTTAGGAGAGTTTTCATTATTGTGCTAGATTATGAAAAACTTTCTATTTCCTCACAATAGGTTTGGGTTTCTTTTTTGATAATCACAGTATTTTTGTTCCTAAGATAAATTTAATTTGGCATATGATAAAAATTGATATTTTTCATTTCTTATTCAGAAAAATATTTGTTGTGTGAACTTTACAATGGAAGATAGCATAAAAATCTCTGTTTAAAAAAAAAAATTCATCTTATAAACCTGTTTATAACATTACTGAGATTACCAATACCACTGGAGCTACTTACTTTACCTGAAACAGGAAAAACATAGATGTGTAAGTGGTCGCTGTATCATGACTGAAGGTCTTTATCTACCTCATGGTAGATTAATCATGGAGAGGATCTCATAGTTTTTGGAGTTGAATTTGTGCCAAGTAAATTAAACAATACCACGGAACATTAGTGGGCATGGGGATACTATCATCTGTATTACTAAATTATTAGGAAGTTCTGTAGAATCATTTTAGCTCATATAAACACTCCTGGTTTTTTTCAGGCACCACTGAGGAGTGAGTACGAGTAACAAACATTTCTAATAGGCAATTTGGACGTTGCCACTCTTATCTTGGAAGGTAAGGGAACATGACAGTGTGGATATGAACACAGTCCATGTCACACAGACTCAGTGTTAGTGAGCAATCCCAGGTATACTTAGCTTACTAACACAGATGTATATGTGAGTTTTAAATTGTACTGATAAATTCAGCAGCCTTTGTTAATTTATTTATTATGAAGGGAAAAATTGACCTTTACTAGCTTTGCTTGCTTCCAGTCCCTCCCACATTTTGTACTTATTTATTCCTGTCTTTCTTTTTGTCTCCTCTCCAGGTCTTTCTTTTGCTGTCTTTTTCATCCTCTTCTAAAAATAATGATCCATATATCTCCTATTGCAGGCAAGAGCTGTGCCCTCTTTCTCTGTTCTATCACACTCTACCCACTGTTCTGTTCTCCTTGACTGTCCCTGTTCTGTTATCTCCTCTAAGCTTTTTATCCACATTGTTTCTTGTTTTTTGCTCACTCACAGTTATGATGAAGTTGTGGCATGTTCAGAAGTTTTCAGGTCAAATGTTACAAATCGGAAAATTCTGGGTTCCAACTAAGTAGCTACAGATTTAGAGGTGAATTGAGACGATTTTAGGAGAATATTAGACTTTTAAACATTTACTGATTTAAGTATTTTCTAAAAGAGACATGAAAAGAAATAGAAACTACTAATTTAGATTGATTTTAAGTAGTGAGAAACTACTAATTTACATTGATTTTAAGATCACTGTTTTTTATTTTAGTGATTAGAGGGAAAGGAGGAAAAATTAAATTCACTGTATTGAATTAACTTTCTGCTAGCAAGTCTTTACACAAGTCTGAGACATAGTTAAATAGTTCAGGCTATCAGGAAGTAAATCTAAAACAGAACAATATATCTATTTTTTTAATTATGAAAAAGTCTATATAGAAAATAAAAATATTTTAAAGTGTAGAGGAATGCAACATTCCTTTCTGATACCCTGAGCCCAGCTGGAACAAGTGCAGAGACAACTCTGTTCCCGCTGTATTTATCACAGCAATCCTCCACTAAGGTTACTTTTCTCCCCTTTTGGATTAGACTTCTATTACTCTTACTTCTGTACTGTTGAGACTCTAAATCGAAATTCTGTGTTGACTGACACACAGTCACATTATATTTCCTGTTTCTTTTGAAAATCAATTTCTTACCTAGTTAAGAAATTAAACTTTGTTACAAAACCTGTTTAGATTTATTATTAATGCATTTGTATTATCTTTATATTATGGAGCACAATTTTGTTAAGTAAAAGCTAATGAAGGTTGCTCAAAAAAATGCCAAATTCAGATGACAATTTAACTACAGGGTAAATCTGTAGCTGTTTTAAAGTGAAGTAATACTGTTTATTTTTCTGGCATTGTGTTGATTCACATAATCTTTGTACTTTTATTTCATATATAATGAAAAGATGGGAGTTTACTCTTCTATTAAAAATTCCTACTAATCAGCTGGATATTTTTCAAAGCGAACTAATCTCTATTACCAAAAGTTTTGTTGACTTCAAGGATAGCAAACTAATTTCAGGACACCACAGTCCCGAAACTGCTGATAGCTCAGGCTCAGACTTTTACATTACAAAATAAGGAAACCAGTTAAACTTTATGGCCCGGTTTCTATCAAGTGCTTTGCAAAGAATAGGAAAGCTCCTCTACAGTCTTTACATAACAAATGTACGGGCAGAAGAAATGATAGTCATCTTGCTTTGCTGTTTGAAATAAAAGTTCTCTAGAACTGTTCTTTATGCAGGCACATAGTGTAATGATGGGAGATGGAGATGACATAGAGCAAATAGCTCCATCGCCCATACGGTCTGTGGTTAGGCTGGTGAAACAAATCTGGCATGTAAGAGAAAGCTTGCTTTGCCTTATAATAAATGAAGTAAATATTCTAAAAGGTGCTTCTGATTTGTTTACAATGGCTTGTCTTTTTAGCCCACAGATGTTGACTTTTAAAATTTTAATTCTCTGTCTTGAGATTTCATACAAATAGCTTTCAGCTCAGACTCGGAGTTCTTAGTCTTCTCCTTAAGCTGCTTCAGTTATTTCCTTCTTTTAAAGTGAGATGAATTATGTTCTAAAAGTGCCTGTTACTGTCTGTTGCCAAAAAAAAAGAAACCTGTCCATATGCAAGTATCTATAAAGTTTACAGTCAAGTCAATTGAATTCCACCTGAATGTCACTGAAACCTGTAATTTTCTAGCTAACACAAGTTCTCTAGGCCATTTTACACTGATTACATTTTAGTTTTACAGATACTTATTGTCCAGCATGTCTGAGGAGAATCCATATGCTTAAAGTCTAGCCCAGCATCCTCTTTGATTATTCAATCGTCTTTTTATTTGGCTTGACAAATGCATCTTGATTTACTTTTATCCATTAAGAATGCGGCTGCAAATAAAACTTTCTCATCTTGACCTCTGACCACAGCATTCTTCTACATTCTTTCACTGGTATCTTCTATATTGAGTCAATCATCAATGATATGTTTTCTCTTTCAAGGCCTTTCACAGACTCCTCCTTAATTCAGTATTGAGAAGCTGTCTCCTGATTCTGATCATAGGTCCAGTCCTGCTTCAGAAATTTAACCAAGTGGATAAGCGATTCTTTATGATTGCTCCTTTGCCACTCCTCTTCATCACTGCTATTTCAGAGAAGCATGCACAAAACTCTTACCCATCTTCTCATCGATATGTTTCTTTTTCTATGATGCTTAGAAAAAAAGTAACAATTAAGGAGATGATGTTTTGTGATCGCTGCTGATTTTAATGGTTAACATTTCACAGTTTTCTTGTAGTCTGGCAGGTTTATGTCTGTGACTGTTTGTCTTATAGCATACTTAGGTAAAAAGTCATCTAATATTATCTGTCTAAAAATTAAGTGGACACCTATTCTAAGCAAGTCTCTCTATTCCCTTTCTAGTTGGAGTAAAGAGATAAATAACTAAGATAGATTTGAATCATACTCCAGAGGTCATAGAAGGAACCTAGCTTGGCATATTGAGCAAAGCTTAACCTAGAAGTCTAGCTTTAGACAGCTAAAGGTAACTGAGATTAATCATGCTCTTAAATTGTAAAATGGCTGAGATATGGACATTTTTTATTCTGTTTTCATGCAGAATTTAATGCAGTGGGATCTAAGTCCATAATGGGACCTAGACTAGTCACCAACATTAAAGAGTTTATTAATATAAATCTGGAAAAAATTGTTACTACAGTAAAATTTTGAAAATAAACTATAAATAAAAACAGGAAAAATGTTTTTAGGAAAAATCTGTCTTTAAAAGAAAGAGTTGTAGATCCCTATCATGTAATCTTCCATGTAGTTTACTTCTCCTAGACAATAATATTTTAATATTGACCATTTCAATTGAAATGACACAAAAATTCCCATCCCACCCTAGTACAAGAATAGAAATAATGTTAAGGGACAAATTTAAATCATCAATTAATTAGAACAAGGTTTCATAGAAAAGCCATGTCTTTAAAATTTTTATATATATATTTAAAGACATAATGTATAAATATATATGTACAATATTAATTATATTTTGTTGTCTTTTACCACGAGCCAGCAGCTAAGCCCCACACAGCTGCTCACTCACTCCCCAGTCAGAAGGGTAAAAGTAAGAAAACTTGTGGGTTGAGATAAAGACAGTTTAATAGGTAGAGCAAAAGCTGTGTGTGTAAACAAAGCAAACAGGAATTCATTCACCACTTCTCATTGGCAGGTAGATTTTCAACCATCTCCAGGAAAGCAGGGCTCCATCATGTGTAACTGTTCCTTGGGAAGACAAACACCATCACACCAACTGACACCTTCTTCTTCCCCCAGCTTTATATGCTGAACATGACATCATATAGTATGGGATATCCCTTAGGTCAGTTGGGGTCAGCTGTCCCAGCTGTATCCACTCCCAATCACTTGCCCACCCCCAGCCTACTCGCTGGTGGGGTGGTGTGACAAGCAGAAAAGGCCTTGACTTTGTGTAAGCACTACTCAGTAATAACAAAAACATTCCTGTATTATCAATGCTGTTTCCAGAACAAATCCAAAATGCAGCCCCATGCTATCTACTCTGAAGAAAATTATACCAGACAAAACCAGCAGAGAGTTTAAAACATAATAACTGATTTCAGCTATTCTTGTGTTGAATATTTTATTTAGGCAGGTAATGAGAGAGAAAAAACATCTAATGTAGCTGATTACAGATGATGCAACATAATGTAATTTAACAGATGACACATGTCGTTACAGATTAATAAGATTTTTAGAGTAAGCCTAATCACTTTGTTATTGCAAGATTTAAACAGTATTCTAGTATTTTTAAATAAAACTTTTAACTCCATCTGTCAAAGAACAGCGACAATAAATATATTGGAATTAATGACTGTCTTCATGGTTTTGATATAATGTCATCTGTCATTAAAATATAAACCCCCTTGATTTTAATAACATTTCGCGCTATGCAATTTTAAAGCTGTTTTAAAGAGTGCTGAAGTTAATATTCTAATAATATTTGCACTTTTTTTTTTTCCATTTGACTTGGCATTCTGAATATCACGCAAGTACACAATTCAAGCAAAACATTTTGATTTGAAATAAGAAATGCCTATTTAAATTAAGGAAACTATGGGAGGACAAAGTGTTTTATCACTGGCTAAGAAAAAAGCTTCTAACCTTTTATCTCTATATATTCTGTAAGCAGAGATCTGCTGATACTTGACTTATGTTGGTGTTGGGGTTTTTTTTTGTTGGTTTCCTCATCTTTCAGTGTACACTGTCAACCAGTATTCTGGACAACCAAAAATGATGGCCAAAGTTGGACCATAGTATAAAGTCTCCATATGGGGAAAAGGATCAAGCAAAATCTCTGTCCCCTGTGTTTAGCCAGAATATGAACAGTGGAAAATATGCTACATAAAGCTTCAGTGCATGATGCAGTTATCGCTTTCAATCTATTATAGACGATTTTTCAACAATGCATATATCAGCTTCCCAGCAAGAATGTTAAGCTTAGATGTCTTAGCAAAGTCTGAGGGTCAGAGTTTTTACCGCACTCTAATACCTCTCTCTAGAAAATTCTTGTTCTGCTGAAATAGTGTCATTATGAATTATATTTCCACTCTTATTTTGAAAATAATATAAATATTTTCTTGTTTACCAACAAAAATTCATTTCCTTTGCTTTATATGAAACCAAATATATGTGTTGTCTATCAGCAAATGTTTACAAGGACAAACATTGATCCAGAGTTACATTAGATATTTTACTCACTGAAAAAGAAAAACTTTGCTTTTCTGGAACTGCATAGTCTAGTCAACCAGTTTGAAGGTCACAGTGGTGAATATATCCCAGTACTTGTTTGTTCCTTAGTTTTTTTAATTTTTCAAATAATTCTAGCATGTTCCATTGATAGAAATAGGCTAACAGAGTTTCCTATTTTTCAGAGTTATATTTTGAACAATTATTATTATATGAACAATTTTATTATGAACAATTTTAGCTATGAGAATTTTAATATATTGCGTGACTTGACAGCCATGGCTCCGGGGTCTAGAGAAGATATTGTGGGAGACAGAAAGGGACCAAAACCAAAAAAATATTGGCTAAAAAGATTATGGCAAAAGAATTCTTGGTGTTCAGATGCCTATGGGATATATGACCTGAAAGGTAAAAACATTAAGGATGCCCAACAGGAGTAAAAGGGAAAATGGCAGGTGATGAGAAAAATCATCATATGGGGAAAAGGAAGTGAAGATATCCAAGAGAAAGTGGCTATTGATGGTCCTCATGTGAGCACAGCCTCAAGATCTGACTCCAAGTTAAACAAGAGGAATAAATGTATCTGAGCCAAACTGAGTCCATGCTGTTAAATAGAGAGAAGCTTCTGTAGTATAGAAAGCTGTAATTCTGGAACTGATGGAATTTTCCATGGAAAAGAAAGCTGTGTTAGAAGGTCTATATGTGTATCTGGTAACTGATACATTTCAGATAAGTATATACTGTAGAGTTGGTCTATACATTCATCTAACTGGAATATTTCCATGATATTTGAATAACTAAGATGACTATATTCTGCTTTTATGCATTCTATTGGTATTTATAAACATTAATAAAGACCAATTTGGATGAAAGTGTGAATAAAGTCCCTTAATATTATTAATAAAATCATAACTAGCCATGTAGTTGTCGAAAATACTGTGACACTGCTATTTTTTTTACTATTAACCAATTTCTATCATCAAATAATTGTAAAGAAAAAGAGAGAAAATATTTTTATCTGTCAGAGAACAAGAAAAAGTTAGTAAAATAGGAGAAGAATATGACTCTAAAATGAGTTTTTCCAGTTCTGTTCACTTTCTGGAATTTTTCTCAAGTTCCCAGATTGCTAATGAATTTTAAATGAAGAAACAACCAACCACCACCACCCTCCCCACCACCCCCCCAAAAAAAAAAAACCCAAAACCAACCCCAAACCAACAACCAAATAACAAAAAACATCTTACTAACTTTTAAATAAATATGATAAAGCAGTTTAAAATAATTTAATTGAAAGATATTAATCTTAATGGTAGTAAAGATAGTAACAACATATTAGTTTCCTTAGTAAAATTTAAAATATCAAAAAATCTATATCAGCTGGACCTCTATCTGGTATACTTGCTTAATCTATGTACAATATGCACTGGAAAATCAGATCAGTGGCCTTATGACATTAACCTATCTAGTTTTGTTTATGAATTATGGTAGCATCATTTCAGATTGACAATCTCCTTTCCCCTTTCCCATAAATGCAGCCATCTGGAAAGTTATTCATAAAGTTATGGGTTTTTTTCTTCTATTGATATATTGGTTCAAGGAAAAATATAAGTTTTATTTTCACTAAATATTTATGAGTATAGGGGAAATTCATGTAATGAATTTGATTGAAAACTGTTTAGCAATTATACATGAAATTTGTAGATCTTCCAGAAAAAGAATAATGGTCCCTTCTTTTCTTGTTTACTTCCAGAATCAGGATGCTTACCATCTTTATAGGAGGCACAGGAGTTTAAAAAAAAAAAAAAAAAAAAAAAAAAAAAAAAAAGAGTGCAGTCCATAATGCTAAGGTATTTTCTGGAGTTTAGCAGGTCTACCAAGGAGGAATAACATTGAAGGGAATTTGAATAGAGTGCCTCAAGTCCTCTGAAGGATCTATTAATCAGATACAGTTAATCAAACAACTGACCATTTTGTAGCCACTTAATATTCATTCTCTTTTGTGTGAGGAAGAATAAATCAAACACCTTCAATTCTACTTTACTATTAGGAAGACCAAGTGACTCCATATTCTATTTTAAGGGATTTTATATCCCCAAAGAATATCTGCTTGCAGGACGCCACCTTATATAGTCTCCCCTAACAGATAACTACTGCCATTTGGTTAACACCAGCAATGTGGCTGGAAGTGGTGTGCAGTAGGAACATAAGCAGTGCATGTGAAATGGGAGGGTATAATTCTCCAGTGCACTTTCAGTCTTGAATACAATGTTATGAGGTTCAGTGAAAAATGTTTCTTGCATTTCACACAAGCAAGCAACCATCACCATTTTTAGAGAATGCTTGTGCACTTTTGAGTGCATTGATTCTACCATTTTAATGCCTTTTCATGCCTTAAAATGTCAGTATATATCAATACAAGTGGAATCCCTCATCTGTATCTTTAACACACAGTTCTAAATAGTCTGTTAAAAACTGTCTTCAATCTCAAATAGCAGGATGTGAAACTAGTTTGTCGTTGTTGTTGTGTGGGTTATATATATATATATATATATATATATATACACACATACATAAAACTTTATAGTTTTTAATCCAGGAGATGGTGCATTTGTTTAATAAAAACAAATCAAAGCACTTGGATTGACACAGTTGCTTCTATAACAGGATGATTCTATTTTTTGAATACACAGAGGTTGCCTTTTAAACTATTGATTAACAGTGCATTTATCCTCTGTTTTCTTTGAACTAAGAGCTTTTCTCCCTTTTTGTAGTTCATATACATATCTCAAACACCAGCTTGTCAACCGATGACTTTGAAGCTCCAGTAGCTATGGACATTAAACTGCACTGTCAGAAAAATAGCCGTGATGGCAAAAAAGGAACAGGGAGGTTGTAGGCTCTTAAGAAAGATTTAGGACAGAGCTTTCCAGTGACAAAGGAATTAAAAGAACATGACGAGGCAAACTCAGAAGTCTTCAGTAAGCATTGTTTTGGCTTTGACTTACCTCTGTGATGTGGGAAAAACAGGTATGTCACCTGTACAAAATGGTACAGAAGCAGCTGGATGTGAACCAGACTGGATTTAAAGAGAAAAATCCTCAAAACACATGCATTTCACCTGATTTTAACAGTGCTCACTTCCCTTCCTCAAGAAAGTTAATATATTGTTCATTTCAGTTTGAGAGCTGTTGCAATAAATTTGAGTGTATTGCCTTATTTTTGATTTCTTCAGTTGCCCCCAGAAGGAATGATGACCTGGACTACAACTGTTTGAAGTGAAAAGCTCTGATGAACTTCGTGTATTTTGCTAGAGAGTGACTAGGAACAAGAGAAAAATACAAGAACCAAACTTGGCTTAATTTTTCTGGCTTAGTTGAACTAACTCTATGCTGTCAGTATATTAAATTACTTCATCTGCAACACATCAGGAGAGAAATTGCTACAGAGGAACTGTATCTGAAGAGATATATTTGCAACCTAGTGTCACGGAGGCTAATACCAATTACCGGCTATCTCTTTTCTGAAGGCTATGCTTAATTTAACCCTAAACTTACATTTAGATTCAGATTATAACTTCTTAACCTTTTCTTTTTTTCTCATCTCCCTCTCTAACCATCTCTTCACTCCTCCCTAATGCACCAATTGCAGCATTAATTTAAATAATTTGCCATCTTTTGATAGTATCTCTGTAGGATATCAGGAAAATTAAAGCTGTCAAAACTAAACACAATTAAAATTTGTAAAATTAATGGGCTGCAAAATAATAAAGGCTTTTCAGTAGGCAGTCCAGATGATCAGGTCAACAGGAGATACTATTAAAATGATCATGATGAATGGTGACAGGTAAAAACTTCCATGCTGAAAAGTGTATTTATTCTGAAAATAAGTGCTACCATAAAATAATTCAGTATATGAAACAGTCATGCAGTTGCATTTTAAGACATTTTATTGATATCAGTATTGTGATGGTAAGGTCCACTACTTGTGTGTAGTGACATGAAATGTTATTAAATGATCATAATGGAAACACGGACTATGGCTGGCTACCAAACCTACCAGTAACTGTTCTGATGCACCATGAAGTGAAAATGAAATCAGTCATTCATTTGAAATTTCATGAAAAGAAATAACACGACACCATGAGAAAAGTCCTAGAGAACCTCTGTTTTCTGTCAGATGTTCAACTCTCTTGCAATACAAGGACTTTTAAAAAGTTCGCACTGAAGAAAAGCTCTGTAAGAGCATCAATCTCAATGCCTCAAAAGAGGCAGTCATGGTAGTAAGCACAGTCTACCACACTGGTACTTTTGATGTACTTGTTAAACAAGGAAAACTAATTGATTTTAATCAGGAATAAGCCATACACCTCTTCTGCATAAAAGGATGACCTCTGGGGCCTTTTAGCTACCACTTATTGGCACATTTAAAATGAAGATTTTAAACTCACATGCTATTTTATCTTCTTTTTAATCTTGCACTGGACACTCAAGCAAGTAGCAGAGAAAAACAATCTGCAAATATCCCATTAGACATTTTAAATTAATTTATTAAGATTTTTTTCATCCCATTTTTTTTGTATTTGCTTTTTCCAAGTCCCAGAGAAAATAAGTTTTCCATCTGGACTGTGCAGGAATAGCAACTTTCTGAATATTAGCAAAAGCAAGTTTTGATGTAGTCAATGACAAAATATTACCACATGCAAACTTCTTCTAAGACTTATGTTTAGCAAGATAAGATTTGCTGACCTGTCTGATTTTTTTTTTTTTTTAAACAAAATTAACTAATCCAACGCAGCAGTCTCACACTGACTACTTGATCAGATGATGTCTTAAACGATATTCACAACAAGCCAATTAATTGCTGATGGAAAGGGAGCAGAGGAAATGTATCTTGTTTCATATTTAGAACCTTCCAGTAAGCCTTTTCAAGGGTTTGCACCAGTACTAATTTCAGACTGTCTTCTCACTCCCTTTTCTATTCTTGTTTCCTCATCTCACGAAGATGAAACATGACACTGTTCTTCCTGATACACTTCAAAGGCATTACTGTGAAAGAGTCAGGATCTGTATAATATTATGGGACAAAACCAGAACGGGCTATAAACATACAGAAAAAATAGTTGAGACAGTTCAGAGTCATCTTTGAAACAGAAACAGAAACTGATGGTATAATTTGCTAGCTGTGAACCTATTTTTTTTTTTCCCTTGCTTTAGATTTCCAGTGAATGTAACTTTTAAAATGCAAGCTGATCAGTCAGCTGAAATCTTATCATTCTGATGTGTCTATATTATCATAAAAAATTTATGGGCAGGTATTTGTAGCTATAATTTGGGGCTCAAAAAGCCCAAGTGCCTGGTCTTCCTGAATTTTCAGGATAAACCCAGGAAGTTCATAGGGCTGTTGTGTTGGTCTTAATCCAAGGGAAGCTGTGAGACAGATAGCACGATATTTGGAGATTTAAAACTTTTTTACAGTTTTTGAAATCCTATTTTATTCTTTCTCCAGAATGTTACTCTGAAGTAAACCTATTTAAAACCTTGAAAATGCAAATAGATAATGTTTAACTGGTGATTTGTTAGATTTTCTCTAAATGTGCAATAAAAACTTGACTTTCTTTCATAGTAAGGCCTAAATCATAAAACCACACTTAAACAATTGAGTTAAAATTAATTCATCTACATAAAGGGTGGCATGTGCATGCCTGTTTTCAGCATCAGAGCCTTAGTCTGGTTTTATAAAGCTGAAATGATATCCATTGACTTCTAGTTTCAAAAGGGATTGTTATTTAAGAGTTTTTTCTAGTAGGTGTTGTGTACCCTCAGCTTTTCTCAGATCTGGTAGACTCTGAAGTTTCCAAATTCTATATCATTCTAAAATTATTTGACTCATTTTACAACTGCTTTTCTATATCATCTGAAGGTTTTGACCTTTCATAGAACACAAAAAATTTGCATTCCTAAGCACATTTTGTCCTGAAGCATTTTGCAAAATGACATACTAAAGATAAACCAGATTGCTTCTCCCACAGTCTCTTGCACAGCATTCAGAATATAAAATATTGAGACCCTGCATTCCTATGCACACTCAATGGGATATGAAAGAATTCAGCAGTTCACATATCATGCAAGAACAAATTGCTCATGGGACTATGGGATTGAACTCCTCTTCTGCTAGCACCATCTGGAGTAGTGTATGCTCCAAGACACATGATGGGGGAGATGCTGTGATCCCACACTATACTCCATTTTCAAACACTGTTACTTCTATCCCTGGTATCCTGGTCTCTATCTATAGGATAAAAGCACTGCAACTGTGCTTCAATTTCCAAACCCAATAAGCTTCCAAATTTACAAGCATTAATGTATTTCTTCATTTTTCCATATTCATGTATATAAATGCACACTTGCTGATAGGGAGCTCTTTTGCATCTTATTAAGTGCTGCATGTGAAACTTCTAGATAGTTCTACAAACTTTTATACCACTGCTGTTAACTTGCAGGGGAATTCTATGTGTTTATTTAAGATTTTCAGAATAAAATATTATTTATAAAAACATTTTATTATTTTATATCACTACAGACTACAGTTTTTCATTATATGAGACTGAATAGGTGTGTGAAATGAGGACATTAATAAGATATTTATTTATATTTCATCATCCTACATATCCCTAAAAAAATAAATTCTGTTGCTGTGTCTCTCTTCCTTTGGAAAAAAAAAAAATAATCCCTTTCATAGTCTACTCTGATCTGCACTTTTCTCTCTGTTTAACCACCACATTACCACCTGTGGCTAGATACAAATTAATGACTACTATACCCAGCAAAGCATTTTTTTCTCTTTTGAACACTTGTAATTGTGCCAACTATATAATCTTTAAAATAGCGGTGAAACACTTTTCAAAAAAGACTTTTCTAGGATCAGAAAAGCTTTGCCAAACATATTACAATAGGAAAAATAAATTCATTCATAAATTTAATCTAATAGAGATCTTGAATCATAAAGACAACAAATAACCTTGGTTCTACTTACAGAACTAATCTTCAACACATAACTTTAAAAAGGAAATGTTAAGTACATATTTGACAAATTAGCTTGTGCCTATGATTCATTTATCTTTTATGACAGGAGACTCACTTTGACAGAGTAATCTCATCAGGGCTACACAGTAAATCAAAATATTTACCTTAAAAACAGGAGTACTTTCTAGTCAGACCTCAACTGCTCAGAGCTACTGTGGATATACATTTGGGAATGCTTTTAGATCACCCTGTGATAAAATTCAGGCTATCTTTAATATATATAATGTATTTTTTATATCTATGTATGTATTTTGTATATGTACGCATATGTATATCTATATATTTATACATTGATATACCACTTCACTGTCCTTGGATAACAAATGATTGATGAGAAGCTATAAAACTGACAAGATGTCAGATATGTTTAAGGGTTTTCCAGGCTCTCAGAGTCTGGAACAGCCACCCTGCAGTACAGAGCTTGGGAACTCTTGAAATTTGAGATTATTTTGTGGGATAACCCCAGCAGATCTAAGGGTCTTGACTGGATCAAACATTCCAATGGATTTAAAGCCTGTGTGCCAGGAAGTCCTGTCATAGTTAAGTATTCCAAAGCTGTGACCATTGTACCTTCTGCACCACCTGTCCTGCAATAATTGACTCTCTTGTCAGTCCTGGAGTTGTAGGTTCATACTAAGACCTTCCTTCTAGGGTATCTGTCTTTGCAGTAAATAACTCAGAATTTCTGACTTTTTCAGTGCTTTCAGACTCTTCCCTCTGTAGTGCAGAGACTAGAAGTCTTTGTTGTCTTGGTCCTGTGGGGCTGCACTATTCTACTGCACAAGTCTGTGTCACTAAAAGATTGCAGAAGCTAAACTACTCGGGGGAAAAAAAAAAAAAAAAAAGAAAAAAAGAAAAAAAAAAGAAGATTGTTTTTAATTATCTAGTATGTTCTAGCTAAAGGATTTCACTGAAAATTTGCTGACCATCTTTACTCTGAATTTGTCTACCAGTCAATCCAAATTAATTTGTGTTTTTGAGAAACTGTTAGTGCTTTCTGTCAGTAAGATGTTCTCCTGTAACAAATACAGGTATAAAGGGCAGAACTACAAGTTAAAACAGGAAATTGCCTCTGCAACAATAAAAAAATCTGTTTTAATAAGGCCAAATTCCTCTATTTTTATATTAAAAGTATTTGAAAACTACATACTTATTATTGAAACTAATTAAAAACATTAAGTCAAAGTATTGACATTAATGTTAATGTTGCTTAAGAACAGAAGTAAAACTGTAAGAGTGGAAATAAATTCCAAGAAAACTATGAGCAACCAAAACGTTGCTTTAATACCATATGTAAGTAAAATCAATAATATACTGCAAAATATTTTAATTTTATCAAAACCATTTTTAGTGACAAATAATTTTTAAAAAAATCCTGTCAACTTTGATAAGTTTGTGAAAAGTGAAAATTAAGAATTACTGGAAAGTCTAGTACCTTAGAATTTTAGGGTTTATATTGTTAATGATAATGATGTGGTGTGGTATGTTTGTAACTCTGAATATTAATAAAAATATTTGAATGAAAAATAAATTGTATCACAAAAGTATCAATCATATTACATTAAAATAAATAAAAGATAATACATTTATAAAATAAAAAAGGTACAGAAATCAGTAAGTTACATTCAATATTATATTGGATTTAAACAAGAAATTCTGATAAGAAAAATATCCTTATACATTCTGAGCAGGATTCTAAACCTACTAGTTAATTATGCTGATGGATCCTAACTGAAAAATTAAACCCTTGCTCCTCAACAATTTATGAACTGAAATATCTGAAGTTTAAACAACTTTGGAAGCAATGATAACATTGTATTCCAACAGTTCGGTACCTACCCGATAACAGCCTTTTCTTACTTTACCTCTCCCCCAGATCCTTCATTCTCCTAAGGATACTGTAATACACAAGTGAATAAAATGCTCTTCTGAAACTGAAGTTTGATGGATTGTGTTTACCAGCACTTTTTAATGACAGTTTCAAGTTTCTCAAAATGTTTAATCACAAAAAGTCAGAATATGTCCGAAGAAACAAATTTACTGGATAACAATAGCTGCACCTAAACTTCATCTGTAGTGAGTAACCAAGTAAATGTATTCCAAAGGCTGAGTACTTATTAGCAAACAGGTGCTTGGAGCCATGTATCTCATCAAAGACTGGTGCTGCATATCCCAAGATGTGAAGCCACTGACATTCTTACAATGGGCTGACTGGAATAACCAAACTCTTAGGCCCAGTCTCTGATTTTGAAGGTTTGCAAATTTTGTGAACTTGACTTTGCACAACCTCACTTCTACCTTCTCACTTCCAACCCACTCCTACCCTGGTATTGAAACAAAATCCAGGGTAAGGCCTATCTGAGGACCATAGCATTTGATCCAGCTTCGCTTTAGCATATACTTAAAACTGTATTCAGTTCCTTCAAATTAAAAATGTATTTAAAACAATATTTATAGTTTAGATGTGGAATGTACAGGAATTCTGAGTCCTAGCTAAACCCTAACCATTACCATTTTTAGCCTTCTGTGGTTGACCTACTAAATTCACACACTGACATTTTTTCACATTTAATCATGACTGTATTCAGCCTTCTTACAAGGATTATCCATTCTCTAGAAATGAGATACTTGGTGTAAGAAGGGATCAGCAAAATCAGGTACATTGGTCCTTTAGTTTTTTCCAAAAAAATATTTTTGGGAATGAAAAAAGCTGATGGAAGCTTTTCCTAACTTGTTTTGAATGGTAGTGTGTTTCATCTAATCCACAATAAAAATGTTGCCACAGATTCTTTAAACTAGAAATAGGTACTGAGGCAATCAGTCTCAAACTGTCTTGTTAGCTTTGAGACAGCAATGAAGTAGAGGGAAGAACCTATATCACATATTTCTAAAAATATTAACCCCATGCAATTTCCAAAATTTTATAAAATAGGAGAGAGCTTCCAAAAATGTATAAATCTTGTTTGATTTTCTTTAAATATTCAGTGTTTGAAAGAAACTCTTAACTGCTTAAATTGAATAATGTATAATATATAATCATAGAAACCTTTAGGTTGGGAAACATCTTTAAGATCATGGAGTTTAACAGTTAACCTAAGACTGCCAAATCCTAATAAACCATGTCCCTAAACAACACATCTATATGTGTTTTAAATACCTCCAGGGATGGTGACTCAACCTGTTCCTTGGGCAGCCTGTTCCAATGCTTGACAACCCTCTTGGTGAAGACATTTTTCCTATTATATAACCTAAACCTCCCCTGGTGCAATTTGAGGCCATTTCCTCTTGTTCTGTCTTTGTTACTTTGGGAGAAGAGAACAACACCCACCTTGCTACATACAACCCCCTTTCAGGTAGTTGTAGAGAGTGACAAGGTGAAAGGGCTCAAACCAATGCATTTCTTATTAAGACTAAACTGTGACGCATGAAAATTTTGCTTGTGTTTGTTTCCCAAGGACTCCTCAACTGTTTTTCCTAAGCCTCTCTGTCTAGACAAAAGTAAAATGCTCTGTATATAACTCACTGATAGCAGACTCAAAGCCTTCAGTGGGCACTTGGGCAAGCTAAGATAAGGGGAACTAGAACGAACGGACACAGAGTAGGGAGGATGATCTCGCTGATTTAGGAAGGTGACACCCGGACTTTACTTCACAGTGCATGATCTGGAAAGAGTAGACACTGTGAAGACGACCACGTACTTCTTCCTTCAACCACCGAAGACCCTCATTCTATTTTTACTATGCATGCTTGGACTATGTAAATGAGTTCCAAGAAATAATGATAATAATCATGCCTATTCCCCAAACTAGTTGCAATAACCCAGCCTTTCCTAATGAATATGTATGCTTTGATGTAATAAACATTTGGCTACTTGCTGATACAGTGTGCAAGCTTTGTGGAGAAATCTCCTTGCACCCTGGTGCCAGAAAAAACATACCTGCTTTATAACTCTTCAGGAGCTGTAGAGTTTGTTTCCACACATCAAAGGTCTCCCCTCAGACTCCTTTTCTTGAATCTAAACAACCTCAGTTCACTGCTCATAAGACTTGCTTTCTAGATCCTTCACCAGCTTAGTTCTTCTGCATCAATGTCTTCTGTTGTGAATGTTTAGAAAATTTACTTCATTGTGAGCATAGAATATTATTAACTCTAATGTTTTTAACTATGACTTCAATGATCAAAATTAAATGACTTGCAATATAACAGATGTTAAAATACTGAGTTCACAGTAGTTACTGAACATGCCTGAATTGTTTGGGGTTTTGAAAAAGCATTCTTCATGTTGCAAAAGGGAACATTATAATGATATAAGACTCTGTCAATAATAACATTGAAAGAAATTAACTGCAGTGAGTACAAACCATCTGTGTCAAACTTACCAAGCACCCCGAATGGCCATAATTTAACACATGAAACTAGAAAAAATTTACAGCAGTTCTTGAATCACTTTTTTCCACAATAAATGTAACACCCCTTAGAAAGCAATGAGAAGTTGTCTGATGATTTTGTGGAGATCTCACTTGTTGGAAGTCAGTAGTCTACCGTGATAGAGAATGGACGTTACATTAACTTTAATAAAGAGATCATAGCCTCTATCTGAAAAGAAGGAGGCATATTCACTTTGGGCACAATTCCATGACAGAATTTGCATCCACTAAAACCAGTCAGATAACTGGGTTATAGCTGAAATCCTGATGCTTGAGATACAGAACTCATGACATCCTGCATGATGGCTCCTGGGCAGGTAAGCCATGGATCCACGCTTCTGAAATGTATAGAAAACACTCTTATGTTTTGTGTATCTGTATTTGCAGCTTTGGCAATCATTCATGTTACTGTCACCTTCCCATTGAAAGACATTTTCCTCTTTTCAGGAGCCTATTGATCACTGACTATGTTTCTGAACCAGAGCAGTCATTACTGATAATATTAAATGTGATTTTAAAAAGAATGGGAAGAAAAAAAAAATCATTTTTTCTATCAAGACCTAATTAGAAATCCTTTTCTTCTTTCCCTTCATCTGTTTATTGGGGTGACTGGAAACACAGTATTATAGCTGGTGACATACTTATATAATAACATTGCAAGAACTGATGTATTAGTTTTCACCACCTTCTTGTATGTGTCCTGTTTCAGGTAAACCTTTTGTTTGCTTTATGACTTTCACTGCAGAAGTTTTTATTGATCTAACAGTGTTGGTACCTTGTTTTTTCTCATTTGTGTTGCAGTTCATTTAGAACTCAGACATACACAAGTAGGTCATATTATTCCCTCCAACGTGCACCACTTTGCCTTCAGTGAAAATTATTTCATCCAGAATTATGCTGCCTATTCACCGAAGTCCTTTTGAAGTTCTTCACAATATCCTTGAGACCTGATTAACCCAAATATGCTTAGTTGTTGTTGTTGCTAATTAAAGCACCTCATTGTTCACCTTTGCCAGGCTGCTAGGAAGGGTATTCAAAAATGCAAACATCCTACATGATAAATTTCACTTACTACTTTTATTTACTTAAGAAATTAATAGTTTATATTCACTTAACTTTCCCTGTTATGCAAGACAAGGGACGCTTGCTCTGAATAAGTTTCAGTGGTAGCAGAATTTAATCTTTTTTTTTTTTTTTTTCTTCCCTCACTTCATAAAGCTGAGAAATATAGTATATTGTAGCCTTGGCAGAAATAAAATAAAAAATTAAAAAAAAAAAAAAATATATTAACAGAAGGATAGCTGATGCTTGATGAAAAGATTTATTTTGTTTACCATTTTTGTAAGAATTTTTAAAAATTTAGAGATGATCATAAGACCACCCTGACAAGAGTGAACAGAAGAAACAAAAATCTAAAATGCCATGCCTACAGAAAAAACCCAAAACAACAAAATCCCAACAACCAACAAAAACCCCAAACAGATATCTGAATAAACAGGGATGATGCAAGGGATAGATGCATTTTAACATCATGAATGATTGATTCCTGTGAATTAGCAAGTTAGTTGGTTGAAGACCAGCTCTCATACTTGCCATGATAATCTTTATTTCTAAACTACCCTTTATCATGTCTAATATTTTTACATCATCAAAGGTAAAATTAGAAAAAAAACCCACACTTCTGCTTAGTAGTGAAAACCATTCATCTTATTTCTCAGCAAACAAACACCAGTACTGAAAAAGATCATGGATGAACAATATTTTGACCATTAATATGAGAAGTACAGAAATTCTTGTCAATTATTTAGCCTTACAGCTGGATGTGGAATAATCTTTATTAGCAATGGACAAAGTAGAGTACTCAGCACAAAAATCTGAAGACATAAAAATAACTCTCTTATTTTTTATCAGTTCTGCTGTATACTATACATTGTAAAGTCACTCATTGTTTGTTCTATGCAGTCATTAAAAATTTCAGCCCAAATACTGTTTTTCTGTAGATTAATTCTGACACCATGAAAAAATAATAAAGTTTTTCTTAACACTACAGTGAACATGCAGGAGCTTAGCAATGAGGGTTTTGAAGGAATTTTAAAGAGTAAAATAACATTTAAAATGTTCTTTTTAATGATACATCAGGAGATGTATAGTCTAATATTAATGCAGTAAGGATTTTAGGTCTGATGTCAGATGGTCCTTGACTGAATAGAAATTTTTAGTGAAATTTTTGTATATTAAAAAAGACTCATACCTGCATACAAGTAATTTTAAATTTTATATATATATATATATATATATACACACATATATATATAAATATAAACAATAACCTGAATGGCCATAAATTAAAATATAGTTTCTTGTGGTCTTCCATGTGAAACTTCACAGTTAACTAGTTTTTAAAATAAACTAAAAATATTCACCTTCCAAATTATTTTTGGTTTTTGGCACATCCATGCTGCTGTATTCCTCTTTCCATTACCTTTTTCTGACAAACTGTAGGTCATATTCACAACCTTTTGACCTATAACTTATGGCAGTGTTTATTGGCTGGAAAAAAAGAATTAATTAGCCTTTTGGAATGTGAACAGAGAGATGTCCAATAGAAACAGGGTCAAAATGCACAACAGAAGAGACATAGATAAAAGTATAAATGAAAGAGTACAAACAAATGCTTCTCTTAAATTATTTGGTTGGGGAG
>NW_020799091.1:40181393-40190929 GCF_003259725.1 Athene cunicularia
GATGGGGGGTGGGTGGGGGTTGGTGATTGGTTGATTGTTTTGTGGAATTCACTTGACTTTGGATAATACATATTGTTTTCCATGAAATGTCTAGAACATCTGGTTTATAAATGGGGATCATGGTGATTTAGTCAGATGCAGATTGTAGATGCACACGTTCGGACAGATGTAGCCTACATTTTTATTCCTCAGTTTGATTAACTCACTACGTCCAACTTCAGACTCCACATCTCTTGACCTCATCTTATAAATTTATGTGTTCATTTCTCTTTACACACTCACCTCTGCTTGATCTTTATCATTCCAGTTAGTCCTGATTTAATAACCCTTTAGGGTCATACAAAGGATTCAGGATGATTTTAGCAAGCTTTGGGGTTACATGGCTAAACATCAAGAGTGTACTTCCTGCCTGACAAGGCACTATATTCCTACCTACAATTTCTCCTAAAGTGAGCTAATTAGAAAATCACATCAATTTTTTTTTTGCTTGAACATTCTGCCTTGTCAACCTGCAAAGTTTTCACCAGGAAATAATTTGGTTTGATTAATTTGCTGTATCTTAGATAAATTTCCATGGGAATCCATAGATTTCTTACTATTTCCATAGATTTATTGTAAGAATAGTTTGTATTCTTAAGGACTATCATGTCAATGTTTACACTCTTTGTGGTACTGGGACAGATCTACTTGTAGGTTTGCCCTTAAAATTGATATTTAATGTTTTCATGTTATAATGAACTAGGGTAGACTATGCAGAACTCCTCGCACACATGACTTTTTGGACACTAACATATGATTAAAAGATGTAATTCCCAATTTATTGAAACTTGACTCGGCAAGAGGTATTTTGAACTGCAGGCTTCAGGCTCCTAGGTCAGCTGTATGCAGTTAGAAAACACTCCCTGAAATGCAAGAATACGCATGGACTGGACCATGGAACAGTAACTGTCTTTCCTAGAATTATTAGCTATTTTTCCTATAATGTTTAATGCATTTGTGTGTGAAAGTTCAAATATCTAATATTTAATAGTTGATGCTAAAAGCTATTGTTGGCTGGCTAATTTCTGACAGTCAGGCCCACCTAGTTTTAAATCTTCAATAGGGTCTATACATTTATCATGGTCTACCTGGTACAATGCACTAGTACTCTAAGCTACCCAGTGTACTAGTTCAGCTTCAGTCAGTTACACTTTTGAGCTTCTTTAAAGTACAACCATTCTAAATTGTACTCAAGGCATGTTACTCTGGTATACTTCTTAACCACCTGTAACATGCTCTACCTATGCGTCATCCTTTTCATAACATGTCAGACCACTTCTAAACCATTAACACAAAAAAAGTTAAAAATATCTGCAGTGGCTCTATTACCTCCTTTCTCATTATATTGCAAAAGAATCTTGTCTGTTGTGACAATCTTATCTGTCGGGTAGAGGTCAGTAAAGAAACATTTACTACTCAACTTCCAATAATTTTGTTTCCATCTCTCTTTAGGTGATAATGTAAAATCTTGTGCTTCTGTGAACATTGTTTAACAGAGAAATAATTACTATCCATATCATAGTAGTAGTATTATAGTAGCAATTTTGACATAGGGCCCTGTTTTACTGCAAGAAGTTAATGAGCCCTAACTACTTGTATTATTTTATTCTGTAAGCAAGGCAGCATAAACATACAAAACCAAACACGACAAGAAAATAAAAAGAAAGAATTCAAAGTGAGATCACTGAATTCGTACTTAATAGCAGTGTCTTAGCCCAGCCAGATGAGATTTGCTGATAATTGCACTAGGGATGGCAATCATATTAAAGCCTAACTTAATAAAGTGTATATTAGGTAATTCCTGCATGCTAATAAGGAGCATGGTCCTGATTTCAGGTCTCCAAAATGATTAAGACTCTCAAATAAAAGTGACCTACTGGAAATTATTTACATGATCTTTCCATGATTCTATGAAGTCATGGTTCACTGGGGATGTCTCATTAGACTGGAGGGTGGCAGGTGTGACACCCATCTATAAGAGAGACAGAAAGGAAGATCCAGGAAACTATAGACCTGTCAGTCTGACCTCGGTGCCCGGGAAGGTCATGGAGCAGGTCATCTCAGGTGACATTCAAAGTCATATAATGGACAACCAGAGGATCAGGCCCAGTCAGCATGGGCTTATGAAAGGCAGGTCCTGCCTGATCTCTTTCTGTGACAAGATGACTCCACTATTGGATGACAGAAAAGTTGTGGATATTTTTGAATTTCAAATTCAAAAACCTGCATTTTTGAAAAGCATTCGACACAGTTCCCCATACAATTCTCATAGAAAAACTGGCTGCTCATGTACTGGATGAGAGAATGGTCTGCTGGATCAAGCACTGGTTGGATGGACGGTCCCAGAGAGTGGTGGTCAGTGGAGTTAAATCCAGCTGGTGACCGGTCACAGGTGGTGTTCCTCGGGTCAGTGTTGGGACCATTTCTGCTCAACATCTTTACTGATGATCTCGATAAAGACACAGAGTGTATCATCAGTAAGTTTGCAGACAACATCAAGTTAAGTGGGAGTGTTGATCTGCATGAGGATAGGGGGGCTCTACAGAGAGACTTGGATAGATTGAATCAGTGAGCCAACGTTAACGGGATGAGCTTCAACAAGGCCAAGTGCCAGGTCCTGCACTTGGGCCACAACAACCCCTTGCATGGCTACAGGCTTGGGGAGGTGTGGCCAGAGAGATGTCTGGAGGAGAAGGATCTGGGGGTTCTAATCTAATTGACAAGCAGCTGAACACGAGCCAGCAGTGTGCCCAGGTGGCCAAGAAAGCCAACGGCATCCTGGCTTGTATTAGAAATAGTGTGACCAGCAGGAGTGGGGAGGTGACAGTCCCCCTGTACCCTGCACTGGTGAGGCCACACCTGGAGTACTGTGTCGTTTTGTGCACCACAATACAAGAGATATACTGAGGTACTGGAGTGAGTGCAGAGGAGGGCAACAAAGCTGATGAAGAATAAATCCTGTGAGGAGCGATTGAAGGAGGATTTGTCCAGGGAGTTGGTGGGGTCCCCATCCTTGGAGGTATTTAAGTGTAGAGTCGATATAGCACTTAGGGATATGGTCAAGTGTGAGGTTAATGATTGGACTGGATGATCTTCAAGGTCTTTTCCAACCTAGACAATTGTGATTCTGATCCTGAAGGAGCTGGGACTGTTCAGTTTTAGGAAGAGAAGGCTGAGGGGAGACTTCATCACTCTCTACAACTACCTGAAAGGACATTGTAGAGAGGTTGGTGCTGGTCTCTTCTCACATGTAATTAGTGATAGAACAAGAGGGAATTGCTTTAATCTGCAAAAATGGAGGTTTAGACTGGACATTAGGAAAAAAATTTTCAGTGGAATAGGCTGCCCAGGGAGGTAGTGGAGTCACCATCCCTGGATGTGTTTAAGGGTCGTTTAGATGAGATGTTATCAGTTACTCCTACTCACAACCCAAAGTCAAAGGAATTTTTATTTCTTCATATTTCTTGGATATTTAGTGCATTAGTCATTGCTGTAGGGGTAAGTTCATTTAAGTATTTTCAAGAAACCATGGATCCTCAAGCTGGGGAAATCCCAAATGGTCAGACTCATGAAAGCTGGGATGCTTTTGCATTCTTTTCCAAAAATATATTTGACATGTACTGAAAGAAAAAAAATCTAGGTTAAACTGAATTCTTTTCTAACACTTTTTTTTTCTCATTTTGACAGTTCTTTAGTTTTGATAGACAAACTATAACTTCAGTGAAACTATTGCTTTAGCATCATCCATCATCTGCAATAATTTAATATAGAACCTAAAATCAGAAAATTTTCACTTTACACGATGTGTTGTGTAATTGGATATTTCATTTACACATTTTATTACTTTTTACATACTATTGATTTATTTACTACTCCATAGATTAAATAAAAGTCTACATGAAAGGAAGAAGAAATATCAAATGACAGAATTTCATCTTTCTGTTTTGGTCAGACAAAATGTTTGAGCTTATCCAAATGTTTATACTGTTATAAATGTATACTTTTTTAACACTCCAGTACTAAGGAATTTTGTGTGGTTTTTTTTTTTTTTTTTTTTTTTTTTTTTTTTTTTTTTAATTCTAACCAGAGTTGTTACCGATATGTCAGCTGGTATGGAAGATTGTGTTAGGCAACAAACTGTAAATATAAATAGAAATGACTTCTCTATTCCTTCTTTCCACCTACCATTATATTCTGAAAGCTGTAGCGGAGATATCTTGGGCAGTCCAGAAGGAATAGGAAAGTGTACTTTGATAGTAATATAACATTTCAAAATGTATATGCTGCTCTTTTCAATCTGACTACATTTGAATTAATTTGTAGACTATCTCCCCAATGAGTACCTTAGCCTTCACTCTGACTTTCCATGAAATCGCATTTTTGCAATGAAATTTTTATCTTCAATATTGTATTTGGTTCACTTCTCTTTCAGTTTAATTCAACTGGTAGTGAAGACACGATAGATGTCAATGCAAATGAGAATCTGTTTCTTTTTATCTATCCTGCTATCCTATTACCAGAAGAACCTGATTCTGTTTCCTTAGTACAATTCAGATGCCCTAGGGTGTTTGCAATGGCATTTGACACCTATTTGTTTAGGTAACTGAATTGTTCTCCTGACTGTTCACTAACTAACATCTAGACACCCAAAAAAAAAAAAAAAAAAAAAAAAAAAACCACAAAAAAAAAAAAACCCACACAAAAAACAACACCAACAACAAAAAACCAACCCAAACCAAACCACTACCACAACAACAAAAAAAAAAACCACAAAAAACCCCAACCAAACCAAACCCACAAAAAAAAAAACAACAAAAACCCACACCCAAAACCCAACATAAACCACTTTAGTTTAACTCAGTGAAAAAATGAGTCAACCAAGAGATACAACTCCTTAAAATATTTCCTTACAGATTCACTGAAGTTTATTTTCTCCTGAATATTTGTAACAAAATGTATAGTGTATAGAACATTTGAAGAGTGTAAAATGCTTAAAAAAACCCCTAACAACAACAAATTCTGTCACCTTTTTTCACCATGGTTGAATTTACACTGCGGATAGGATCTCAGCCATGAGAGCTGAGTTTCCAGAGGAGTGCTCTGGGCATGTTCTGCCCTCAGAGGAAGCACGGTGCCTAGAGCTCGTTTCACTTCTCATCCTTTGGTCATCCTCCTCAGAGTATCCAAGTGCACTATCACTCAAATTTAAGGAAATTTTAACTGCTTCTCAAAAAGTGAGATTAAATATAAAGAAACATCAAAACTAAACCAATAAATTTAAGTCTTAAATGAATCTAAAACTGTTATAATTTTTCTCTATCTCCTTATGGGTGAGCATTGGAGGTCCATATGATTCCCACTCTTTGAAATCAAAATGCTATGCGATTATAGACATGCCATATAACTGTGTGGCAGCAAACACTGAATCAAATATAGAGATTCTCCAAAGTCCTGTAATTTGCTAGTTGGCCAATGGCTATAAAATAGAACATTTGATACATTCATTTTATAAACACTTAATGTACAAATGGGATGATGATAAATCAGACAAAGAAAATAAGAAAGTCTGGTTTTGTAGTAGTTCTCTTTCCACCTCTCTTTGGGTCCTCATGTTCCTTCTCTGGTACTTCAGGCTTTTATTTTAAAATTCTCCTTCTGTCATAGAATACTTCTATCTTATGGGGAACGATATCAGAGAAGAACAAATATACCAGATGTCTATTTTCTAGCTTTGTATCTGTGACTTCCTATGTTATATCTGATTAAGATAAGAGAGTGGAAGAAAGGCAGACAATTTAAAAAAAAAAAAAAGAAAAAAAAAAAGAATGGAGAAAGTTGTGAGAAAAGAACTCTAAGAGACAAGACTAAAATGGGAATTACTGGGAAAAAAATTACGGAAAGAAATTTCAGGAATCAGGAAAAAAAAAGTCTTAAATCACCAATATATAGACAGATAGAAAATAAGTAATAATAAAATAATCATATTTAAATGAATATCATGTATTATTAGTATATATCAATGACTAAAAAATTCTGTACTATCATATGAATTTACATTGTCCTGACACTCTGTAACAGGTGAAGATGGCACGCTTTAACTGTAGCACCAGGATAAGGGCTATAAATGGAAACATAAAAATTCTGCCAAGCATAAGTTATTTTGGAGTAGGGAAATTGAAGGATTTTTATATGAAATGGGTCAGATTGGTTTTGCTGGCCATCACAGAACAAGTTATTAATTTTCTTGACACCTTTTACCTCCCCACAAATTACCCACATCTTTGCAGTTTTCTATTCTCTGGGTCCATGGATTGACTTGTGAATGGAAACCAGCAATGTGTGGTGCTAGTATTAGAGATTTCACATCCTGGCATTAGAAGAAGATAAGCTGTTTGATATACCTGCAATGTGACCCACATCTGGTGACCCATGGTTCTGCAACTTTAATAGACCTGAACACAACTACAAATCCCAGATGAGAAGCAGACTAGATCTACACATGCAGAACTCCATGCCCTTTTCTTTATGCTGCTTTTGACACTCCTCCTATCTCATATAGCTCTAGTTTAAGTACTCTACAAAAAGAGCACATTGCATAACATGGCTAGCACTCATGCTATATGCATAGGTAAAAGACTGAGTTAAAAATGATATAACAATAGAAGTAGACATACATGGATTTACCAGGGAAACTCAGGGTGCCTAGAACTGCATACCTTCCATTACCTGCTCACAGGGCTATCAAGTCTACTGCGAATGCCACAGCCTTTTTCCTTAGCTGCACGAATCAAGTTCAGGAGCAGTGGTAGAAAAAAGAAGATGTGCTGTCATGTAGCAGCTGATGAACATGCATCTCCCCAGCTGAAATCCTGTTCCATTCCTACTTCTCACACTGGAGTTGCACCAGCTGCAGATTAATGAAGATAATTTGACCTCAAAAGAAAGACAAGTAAACTAGGTAAATTACCACAGGGAGTTCAGGGTTTTGGAAGTGAAGGGTAATTCCTCTTTAGAGACCAAGATGCTAATCTCTTCAGTGAAAAAAAAACAATGAAAAGGTGTTGCAGCGGTGAATTCTGAATGTGTCTGGGGAAACAGTTGCCTAAGGAAAGCTATGTTAAACTCTGCAAATGAAAAAGAACTGGAGAAGATCAATAACAAAGAAAGCCAGGTCAGTTGTCAGTTCTGCCTACCTGGTTACTCTTTTAATTAATATTAGTTCATCCCCCCCCCTTCCCTTCCTTAGTGCTCTTGTTACTTGTGGGGATACTAGGTGAAAGTACATACATTGCACACATTGCAGAATAAGGCTGGGGGAAGAAGGAGAGTAGGAATGAATCATGAAATAAAAATAAAGTGAGATTAAAGTTGGTAATATGAAAAGGAGAATAGAAAATCAGGGGGGAAAAAAAGAATGGGAAAGAAGAGGAAGAGGAGAAGGGAAACCAACAAATAAACAAACTAATCAAAACAAAACTGTGAAGGATTTGTTTTATTCATTTCAGCTGAGGGAGAATAGAGGTGCTGACATAATGATCATTATAACTGTCAGTGTTTGCAGATCAAGAATACCACCATTCCAGAATCCAGTGTCTCAAATCTTCAATTAATGGCCTTCAATATTCATGTCAGTTCATGATAATTCTGAACAAATGAAATGGAATTAAATTATTACTTATTCAGCACTGACTTCTCAACCCTTCTATAATATCTAGAAAGTAGTTTAGAAATATTACTAGACTGAAAGATAAAAAAGGAATAATTGGCTTCTTTTTAGAAGTTTTTATGTAATAAACACTTTAAAATTCCAAAATATAACCTCAAATTTACTTAAATGCCATAAAGTAATGTCCTAGAAGAGAAAATAACAGGTTCATTCCTTCCTTCCTTCCGGCCTTCCTTCCTTGTAGTAAATAGTAAAACTATTTAAAAAAACATGTTTCCTTAGAAGAACATAAATCCATGTGGTCCTATGAATTAATGATGATCTATGTAAACAGGCAGACACATAAATATATGCGCAAGGACATATTTTCTATTACAAAACATTTCAATTCAAAGAAAGACAATGATTATAGAAAAAATAGTCATAATGCAGTAGTAGCAAGAAAAGATGAGTGAATATAACAGTATTTTTCCATAAGGAATTAATTTGCTTTCTTGTTACTTTTATTCCTCCAAGAAAATACTTTTTCAAATTTAGACTTAAATTTATAGCTGAAAGAATCAAAACTATTCCTTCTTACAGAAGCAACATCCTATAGCCAGAAAGATTCTGAGGATGTCTTTAGGAAAGCAGCTCACATAAAATCAGTCCAAGCACAATGGATGGAAAAGATTCTTTAAGAACATTTTAAAACAGGTAGCAAACGTAAGAGTATGATGCAATATATCATGTCTGCATAGTGGGTCTGTTGGGTAGAAAGAATCAGCAGGACTTAGAGGTGGTTCAGGCACAGAAATTTAGAAGGAAGGCTGAACTGAAGATATATATATATATAGATATAGATATATATATAGATATATATAGATATAGATATATATAAATGTACCTTAGTAAGAGTATATAAATTAATCTTATTTTAAAGCAGATGGACTAAAAACCTTTGTCTCCATTATGAATAATGAAAATTAATAATCTGAACCTATGAGCATCTCATGAGCTCTCATGAGATCCATTTTTCTTTCTGTCAGCATCCATCTAAAATATTTTCAATGTCTCAGCCAAATCTGAACATTTAAGGGAGAGGTAGAAATCTCAGTATTCCACTAAATTACATTTAGTGTAATTCCCAGCTGGACTGGGAAAACCTGAATATGTTCCCAGTGACAAAAAGGCAGAATGGAGAACATAATCATCTGCTCTGTTTGGCAGCTAAGTTCTTGCCAATCTTTGCATCTGTACTAATTTGTATCAACCAGCATTAGGTCTGAACTATTTATATCAGTGACTGTATTTTACACAGCCAGCAGCAGTAATGATATTGCAATTATGGTACCTCAAAAAATATCACATTAACACCAAGCGTTTTAACGTTCTGAAATTTTTTATACCAGTACTAGTATGACTAGTATGGGGATGCAGACAAATATAGAGCATAATGAGCTTCTCATGCTATATCTATCCTACTAAAGGGGGTGAAAGTAAAACGTACACTGCACTCTCATCATTCTTGTTAACAACTTGCTCCCTAGTTTGGTGCTTCAACTACTTTTCTCCAAAACAATGTGTAGGCTTCATTCAGTGGATACTTTGCTCCCGGAACCACCTCCAAAAGGCCTTATCAATAAGACAGCACTACTTTAAGCTTTCTCCAATGTATACTTTTCTCCATCAATCTCTTATATGCTCTCATGTCACAGCAAGATGCAAACAGTGCATACCTTCAGGTTCATGTTAAAAATATAAAATAAAAACATGCTTTGTTGGGTTGTCACACCATGACACCATTATGCCTAGCACTGAACTGAAGAAAGTACACAAACCAAGATCATAC